>NC_138587.1:11232945-11285288 GCF_964289735.1 Phaethon aethereus
TTGGGACTGCTGGGGAAGGCAGGCTGATCAGCAGCTTAGAGAATATTAGGGTTCCCATTGTCTGGGGCAAGGACACAGCAGGAAAAAAAAGGGGGTTGTAACAGGAAAAACAAGAGTCAAAGGGATCCCGAAGCATTACAGAGCAGAGAAGTTCCCCTGACTAAGCCCCTCCCGTGTTGGAGCAGGGAGAGGGGGACCCTGAAAGGATCCTTCTCTGACAAGCTGCTCCTGGCAGTGCTGCCCAGAGACAAGCATATCTACAACCACGGAGACAGCGAAATCTGGCTGAGGGGTATCAGGAGCTGTGTGGCAGCCAGCAAAGCCCACCGCTGGGGAGACAGCGGGGAGCACACAGCTCCAACCAGGGGGAGTCAGTCCTTCTAGCCGGGCAGCACAGCAGGAGCCTCAGCAGCTCACAGCCAGTGCTGGGGATGGGGAGAATGATGGTACCCATGTCCCAGGCAGCCCCTTTCTCTGACCAAGAGGAGGACGAGGGACCAATGGACTGGCAGGACACACAGACAAGCCACTGCCTAGAACCAACCTAATGGGGCCAACAGGTACCTGGCTGGTAAAGCCCCCACCTCTCCAGGGAGCAGGCACACACAGCTGAGGCATCCGACTGAACCTCCCATGGGAGGCAGCTCCAACAGACCCCCAGGCACCCTGACTCTGCCTGGGCTTTACCTCTGAGTAGCCCTCATAGCCCGGGACAGGGGATGAGTACCTACCGTCCTCGATGTCTTGGACCTGAGCCTCTTCCACCGTTACACAGTGGGGGAAGTGCATGCCTGTCTCAAAGTCAATGCCCATCTTCTCTGCCTGCCGGCGAGCCTGCCGGAGAACGGCGCCTCCCTGCTCCCGCAGACGGATGGCTGCCCGGTAGAAGATCGTGTCTTTGGCATTGTATTTCAAACAGTTGTTGATAATCAGGTTGAAATCCTCCTCAAAGTCATCAAAATTCAGATAGCGATAGGCTTCCAGGTTTTGTTTCATTGTCTGAAAATCCATTGGCTTCTTGATGTGATCCAGGTAGTCTGGGACCTGCACGAAGAAAGAGCCAGAGCTAAGAGCCTGGGAGCCACTGGTTAGTATTACCTGCTCCAAGAAAAAAGTCATTAGAGGAATCAGGTACTGCTCCCTGTGCTCTGCCCAAATGCACATCAGGGAATGCCGTCTGCTTTTGCAGCTTGAGGAATAGTAACGCCTCCAGAGTAGGGAGCCCATGTGCTGTGCTCAACTTGTTAGAGCACATACACACTCTGAAGCATTTTTAAGGCTCCAGCGCACATGCCAGTGTCCTGTCCTGTCCTCCTGTCTGCAGGCAGCTGGGATCTAGTATGCTACACAGCATTCCCCAGGGGAGGAAGCCGACAGTGCAGCCCCTGGGGGTGAGTGCAGACAAGTAAAACAGAACCATCCAGGTGGCAGCAATGGCTGCAGGTGGGACCATGCAGCCTTCCTCCCCAGCTATGCTCAAACACCCCCATGCCAGCCTGCTGCCAGAGCCCTGCAGAGCCAGCACAGCCTTTCCTCACCTTTCCAAGTGGGCACTTGGTGATGGTCTCAGGAATCATTTCCCTTGCCCCCAGCAGTGACAGTCTGGGGGTCAAACCCATTCCTGTGCTGTGCTCAGTCTGTCACCTAGCAGAAGCCTTCACCAGAGGACAGGTAAGAGCATGCCAAGGGCCAGCATTCTGCCTTTCCCAGTGGGAATCCCCAACCGCTCACAGACACCGGGGAGTCACCAGCAACACATGCAGAGGAAAAGCCGAGTGCTGTGCTCCCGGCTGGCACCAGCTCAGCTGTTTTGCATTCAGCTCACCCAGGAGGGACATCGCTGCACAACCCCCTTGGGCGAGTGGTGCTGGGATGCGCGACCCAGCAGCAGGCTGCCTGGGGGAGTGTCCGGACCAGAGAGCACCCTGGGCAGCCCTTGGCACGAGCAAGGGACAAGTTTGAGTGAAGTAGAAATTTGGGGGAGGGGGTTCTTACTTCGTAGATTTCTGTTACCTCAGACAGAGGGACCGGCTCGCTGAAGATGTTGCCCGTGTCTTTCTCCTGCAGCTGCTCGAGTGTCTTGCGGAGGAGGATAAGGAAGGGGGTCAGCTGCATTTCCAGTGCCACCTGCTGCACTTTGATCTGAAACAGAGGAACAGAGTGGGGCTGAGCTCCCTGCCTGGCAGCCAGGCGGCGGGGACAGTCCCCAGGGAGCCGTGGCGCAGTCCTGCAGGACAGCGACTTCTCTCCTCGCCTGAGGGGCCCAGACTGCACCTCACCCCCGCCTCTGGGGAGTGGAGGTGTAACACTGGCTCCAGCGCCTGCGTGTCCTACCTCACCCTTGCAGAGCAGCCACCTTTGCTCAGAGCTGCCAGGACAGGGCGAAGCACAGCCGAAGGTACCCCGGCACATGCCCTACAGCATTCTAAAGAGCCCATACTCATGCCCACCCCAGAAGCTCCCCAAGGAGGGGCAAACAATTGTTACCGTCTCTCTCTTGAGCTTCTCCCGCTTGCGTATCAGCTCCACCAGCAAGCGTGCACGCTCTAGGTCATGGCGGAGACGCTGCCATGACTTCAGCTGCTCCTTCAGGGCCCAGTTCTTATCCTCAGTGTCTCTCTGTGGGAACATCAGAGACCATCAGCTCACAGGAGATGTGTTCCCATCTCCACCTTCCTGACCGTGTGCTGGGGCTATTCCCTGGCAAAGGGAACCAGCATGCCTGACCCACTGGTTCAGCAAAGGTCCCGGTTCCCTTGTTGTAACCCAGGCGGGTGACTCAGAAACAGTCTGACCTCTGGACAGAGCTGAATACCTGCTCCTTGGCCACCAAGCCCTTGGGATGCCAGGAGGCAGACATCCCAAGCCTCTGGAAATACTCTTCCTAACATGACCCACTGCCTGCAGCTGCCCAAGAGCACAGGTTAACAACAGCAGGGTCTGTGCAGCTGCTCAGAGCTCTGGCAAAGGGCAACAGGGCAAAAACAGAACACAGATCTGACTGCTTTCACTTCTGGAGCATCAGAAAATGCCGACTTTCATTCTGCCTTAGCCAAAGACGAGCAGAAGCAGTCTCAGCTCTTCTCCAGCAAATAAAAATGAGAAAGGGCAAAGGCAGGAGAAACCCCTGCTCAACTACAGTCTTCAATGGGCTCAGAAAAAAAGACTTAGAGCTCAGACAGGGAGCCAGGAGAAAAATTTTCCTCTCTGGCACCAGAGACTTCACATCTGTGAAGCACTGACTAAGAGCTGAGGCAGACAGTGGGCTGGAAGCAGCACCCACAGGGAGTGCTCCTGGAGCGGTTTCAGAAACTGGAAGTGAGGCCTTGGTTCCTTCCAGACTGGTTCTGGAGATCTCTGGCCAGCTCTCAATGCTCACTGACACAGCAGCCTCAGACTAGAGCCATTTCTGACAGGTTTGCCATCGCCACTGGCTACACGCAGGCACAAGGAAGGAGATAACTTTGGCGTGGCAGCATGAGAGGGCAGGATTCCCTTCCTGGGGCAGGCTGCCAATGGCGTTGCTGCCTGGCAAACCTCCGAATGCCAAGAGCGGAGGAGAAGGTGAAATAGAAAAAGCAGCTGGGGCTGCCCTTTTCTCATCTGGGAGCTCGCATCCCAGCCCCTTCTGTGCCTCAAGGCACTGCATGCAGCAAAGGCTTTGAGCCCACAGCTCTGAAGGTGCAGGAAACATGCGCGCGCAGCTAGGATTCCCTGCAGCACCCCAACAAGCAGCCCTTACCTGGTCGCAGTTCCTTTGTGACTGCAAGTGTGTCTGAAGGCGGCGGAGCAGAGGGACACCATTGCGGGACTGTCTCTTCAGAGTCCAGTAGCTGTGCAGCCTCTGCATGAACTGGCTCTTCCTCTGGATGGTTAAACGGTTTGTAATCTTACTGAGCCTGAAGAAGGGAGAGGAACCACAGACCCCATCAACAAGGCAAGCTTGGCCACTGCAGGAGAAGCCCTGGCTGGGGGATGGAGCAGCAAGGCCACTCAAGAGCAGCTGAGAAGCTCCTTGGGCAGAGAACATGCTTTCCCACGGCAGGAATTTCTGTAACACCAAGTCATGCAGGGCAGCCGCCCCCCTGAGTCAGCTGCGATGGAGGACACCAGGAAACATCCAGCCTTGCCTCTCCAAAAGAGACTTCTCCTTTCTATCTCCTGCCAACTTTTAGGCAAAAGCCTGGGTAGGCTGCGCCAGGTTGGGGTGCAACACAGCCGCATCGGGCGCCAGACCTTTAACGGCTCCCACAGTCCCCAAGACGGTGAGTGTTACAGCACTGCTACCCCAAAACCATTATTCACCTGGCTGAGAGCCACTCATGGTGACAAAAGCCCTGACCAAATGTTACCAGACCAACTCGAGCCCCAGGGAGCCTATAACTTGACCAAACCTGGCAAAGCATGAGGAAGGAACAGGACTCATGAGCACAACAGAGCTTCTATCTGAGCTAATGAAGGACTACCCTAAATCTACAAAAGGGATTTTCCTACTCTACAACAGCAGAAAGCCTGGAGGGGCCAGGACAGCCTTGTTCACCAAAGCTGGCCAGAGAAGCCCTGCTAGCAGGGAGCTGAAGGGATGAACCCCCAGCGTCTCCTCCTCTCGCAGGGAGCGCTCTTCGCAGGGGATGACCTGACCTGCGTCAGCCTCAGCTGAAGAGGCTGGGGAGAGCAGCATCATGTGCCAGCGCCGGCAAAGCACAGCTCCCACAGGAAGACATTTGGCATTCTGGAAGCAGCCCTTGAAGAGTAATTAATCCCAACAGGAAGGCCTGGGGAGAGGTTAACAGCTTCTAGCTCAGTGTGGGTTTCGCTGCGAGTGCAATAATAGCAGCAAGAGCCTACAAACCGCCTGCCAACACGTCCACACATAAGGAAAGAGGCTCCGGCTACAGAGCAAACCCTGAGTGCGCAAAAACATAAGGTTAGGACACGAACAGACCATGGTGAAAAGCCAGCAGCCTTGTAGCAGAGACCTGCCTCCACAAGTCACCAGAATGCTGCCCAGAGTGCAAAGCCCATGGCTTCCGCATGCTCCCCCACAACTGCACAGATCGTCTCGAGGGTTGGCAGCGAAGCAGTGGTCCCATATCCCTGTGCTGTCACAGCCGTGCTCCACTGGCCAGCAGGTACAGCACCAGGGTGTCATGGTGTCACACCCCCGGCACAACTCTTGTCATGGGGAGGAGGAGAACTCAGGGGTGGTGGTTCACAACCATGAAGGCGAACGCTTCCGTGCCCAACCTGCACTTCAACCATGCGATGCCTGCTGCAGGGTGACAGCAAGATCCAAAACTGTCCTCAGATGCTTTATGTGCTTTTGCATGCTTCTGAGGGCACCCAGAGTTAAAAACTACACTGACAAATTCTGACAAGGCTCTCAGATGCCCTTGTTTTGGGAGCTGCAGGCCAGGCCAGCCCAAGGATTGGACCAGAGCAAGACACATGGCGGTTACACCTCTAACTACTGGGTCTTTGCACCTTCCAGCGAGCACTCAGGGTCAGGATGCAACAGAAACACGATTCCTGGCAAGGCCTCAAGTGCCTACCGGACAGCAGCTGCGCTGCCCTCATGCTGTGAAGCCAACTCACGACCAGCCACCCCTGGCAGGCAGCTGTGCAGGGGCTTCTTGTGCCCCGCTCTGACAGGTGGCACCGAGGCAGAGCTGCTGCCTGTGACTGGCACAAAACACTGAGGAAGCCCAGCAAGGGGTAAGCGGTTGCTGGGATGGATAAGCTGTGCTCAGCAGGGCACAGGGATTCCGATACGAGACCTCTCTGCTCCAGAGCCAAAACAACCCCTGGGGTTAGCCCATTTCCCAGGCCTGAATCACTCCCACACTTCCTTCTCTTCCCCAGCACAGCTCCAGGATAAAACAAACCTCAGCAGAAAGCAGAGCAGCCCTCTCCTCCCTCCCCAGTTTACTCCAGCACCTGAGGTCAGCACGACAGGAAAGGAGTGCTGGGAACCCCCAGCTGCTTCCTGATGCGTCCAGCCAAGTTCGTTCTTTGCCATTAAACTAACAGCAGCTATTTCCTGCCCTGTCAAGGGCCCAGACACCTTTGCAGGGCAGCACATCGCCCTGCCTCTCTCTGCAGGTCTCCCAGAGGAAACCTCCAACAGCCCCCTGTGAGAACAAAGTGAAAAGTACCTGTGCAAAAAGCTAAGGAGAGGAACAAGATAATGGCTGTGTGGAAGGTAGGACATGAGGCATAGAGAAAGGGAGAAGTTTCTCTGCAGCCAAGGGAGGGCAGTGGGTCGTACCTATGTGGGGGGATGCACGGCACAGAAACCACAGGTGCTGCGGCTCGTTTCTCCGCTAGGATCTTCCGTGCCTTCTTCATCTTGATTCTAGACTTGGCCTTTGCTTTTTTGACTTTCTCTGAGCTCCAGCCCTTCCCCTCCTCCTCCTCCTCCTCCTCTTCCTCTTCCCCCTCACTGTGGGAGAGGGCGGGAAGCCTGCGCACGGAACCCGGTGGCGTGTGGATGTCGCAGTAGGCTGTTTTGCGCACGCTGAAGGAGGTACCATTGGCCCCAGTCTCCCGGACGGGCTCCATCTTCATGTACAGCCCGGCCTGCTGGGCGCAGGTGACGTGGAAGGCAGTGTAGCAGTTGGCTTTGTGGCACTGGATGCAAGCCCCAGAGCCACGCTGCTTGCAAATGTAACAGGTCAGCTTCCAGCGTGCGGGCGGGATGTGCTCGATGCTGTCGATGGGCTCCAGGAAGACAGTGTTGGCAAAGCACACCTCTGGGATCCAGAGGGCACAGACCACGTGTGCCCAGCGCCCATCGTCTGTCTGCTTGAAGGCCCCCCCCTTGTTTGGGCAGAGGGCGCAGTCCACGGCTCGTGAGGGCGACTGCAGGCACCGTCTACAGAGCCACTGTCCCTCCGGGATGTAGGGCACCCCATAGCACTCCTGATGCACAGCCAGGTTGCACATGTCACAGAAGAGGATGACGTTGCTGTTCTGGCACTCCCCGTCGTTGCAGATGCAACAGACAGCATCCTCATCCACCAAGGCATTTGGATCCCCCTTGTTGTGGCTCTCAAAGTAGGACTCCTTCTCCAGCCTGTCCATCAGGTACTCAAAGATCTCCTGGGGAATGGGGCTCACACCTTCGGTCTTCCGCCGCTCGTTCATGATGTCCAGCCAGATGTAATCTTCCTCGTCCATGTCATACTCCACCTCCTCATCCAGCTCCTCTGCTGACTTCTCGATGTACCTGGAAGGACAGCACAGGAGGGTGAGGGCACAGCTGGCAGGGGCTCAGAGCTGCTGAACCCTAACTCCCGCAGGCCGGGGCTGAGGGAACATTTAAACGCTACAGCCAAACCATAATAAAAAAAAAAAAACACAACAGGGGGTGAGGCAGCGGGAGGTGCTGCTGCACCCTGAGCAGCAGCACAACAGCACATTGGGCGCAACACAGACAAAATAACACTCGTCTAACAGGTGAGGTACAGGCCTTGGAGACTCATTTGCGCAAGATGGGAGCCTGCATGAGCCACCAAGCAGGTGCCAGATGCTCTGGAGACAGTGGCCTGATGCCCAAGACACAACAGCAACCAGGCATGGAAGTGCCACGTTTCATTAACTGGTGAGCCGTGCTCCCTTCTCTTTCACTCCAAGTTATGGGTGAGGGGATGTTATTTAGAGAGGAAAGTGCTTGAAACCTGAGGCTGCTGCTCCAGCAACTGATGCCAACCACCCTCTGCCATCGCAGCCAGCGCATCACAGACTCCTCAGGGGGAGGTTTCTTTTCCAACACCCTGACACAAAATAATGTCATTACCCCATCCCTGGAACACGGTGCTGGTTTTTCAGAGTGCACAGCACCCAGGATGGCAGGGGTGGCAATGCAGGGGTGGCAATGCAAGTGTTACTTTGGCTCCGTATTAACTCCCTGCTTGAGGAGTCATTTTGGGCCACTGCACTCACCAAACCACTCATGGAAAAAGCATAGGACAACAAAGATACATTAGGCCCACAAACACACACATCCCATGGGTAAACCCTGGTGCTGGGGGGCTCTAGAGCTATCCCAGAATACCTCTGAAGAGTCATAGGGAAGGCAGGAGGACGCACTTGTTTTTTGTTATAACTGTACCTGCCATCCCAGCAAGAAAAGAGCGCAGCAATCCAACTGCTGGCAACAACCTAAGCAGTGACTGAGCACTCTGCAAGCACATGGACCCCTCAAAACTGGGGTGTGACACCAGACAGAGCCCCGAGAGCCTGAAGCCATGGGACAGCCAGCTCTGTGGGACCCGGGAGAGGCAGACGGAGGCCATTTCCATAAGCCATGGACAAGCTGCTTGCACAGAGCGGGGCCAATTCTGCCTCCAAGCCCAGGGCACGAACTAGAGCTGCCTGAGAGCCTCCTCGCGCCCCAGCCACGGACAATACCTGTAGTAAGAGGTGGGGCGAGGCGGGGCGTCAGGGGTGTCCTGCTCCAGCTCCCGGTACACCACCTCGGGGAGCTTGGGGGTGGTGCCAGCTGAGGCGTTGTGGTGATGGTGGTTGGAGTCCTTACGCTTCTCCTTGTTCTTGTGCTTGCCAGATTTGGGCGGGACGCTCTGGGTCTCTGTGTTCTCCTTATTGCTACCGTTCTCAGGCACCTCCTCAGGAACCTCCTCATCCTCGGACACCACATCGAGGTTATCGAAGATGCTGATGCGATGGACGCGGCCATGCAGGTCCACCTCCACCATGCGTTGGGCCTGCGCGTAGGTCATCACCTCGCGGCCCGGCGACTGGGAGGTCTCGGAGGGGCTGGGTGACTGCTTGTTGGCGGTGCGGGCCTGGCGCCCCTTCTTCTTGTGCTTGCGCAGGGGGGTGTGCTGGGGCGGCGGGGGGTTGTCGTGGTCATAGTGGTAGAGGTGGTACTCGATCCCGCTGTAGCTCTTGTAGATCTTGCGGCAGGTGCCCACCGGACACTCGTAGGGGGGTTTGGTGGCCCGTAGGTTGTGACAGAAGGTCTTCACGTCGAAGTCTACGCCCATGGCGTCGCCCGCCCGAGCGGGGCTGAGGGGGACCGACGGGCTGAGGGGGGCCGAGGGGCTGAGGGGGGCTGAGGCCAGGCCAGGCCGGGCCCCCCGCCCCGCCGCCCCCTCCCCGGGCCGCCCGCCCTCCCTCCCTCCCTCCGGCCGCGCTCACCGGCCCCGGGGCCGCGCTCAGCGGGCGGGCGCGGGCGGCGGCTCCATGGGCGGCGGCGGCGGCGGCGGCGGGCCCGGGCCGGGCCGCAACAATGGAGGCGGCTGCGGCGGCGCCTGGCGCGGGGCGGCCGCTGGGTAAAGCGCCGAGCCGTCCCTAGCAACCGCACTTTCGGCACGGCCTAGCCGGGCGGGAGAGCGGGGCGGGATGGTGGCGACAGCGGGAGGCGGGGAGCGGGGAGGCCCCGGGGAGGCCCCGGGGACGTCGGCGGTGGCCTGGTCGCGCCGCGCCGGCCGAGGCGAATCTGCCGCTCCGAATCACAGGCGCCGCCGCTGCCGCTCGGCATCCCCGCCCCGGCCCGCCCGGCCCCAGCACGGCAGAAGGCCCGGTTGGAGCAGTTTATTTACAGCCGATAACACGGTACAGATCCCGTCTGCCCGCCCGCCGAGCCGCCCCGGCACCGCGTGGCTGCAGGGTCTGGTCCCTCACAGCAGGGCCCTGCTGAGGGCTGCGGGGCAGGCTGCGGGGCAGGCTGCGGGGCAGGCTGCGGGGCAGGCAGGCCAGCGCTAGGGCACCAGAGCCGGAGGACCCGCTGAGCTGCGGGGTGCGGGCAGGAGCAGGGTGCAGGCAGGAGCAGGGCGCAGGCAGGAGCGCGGCGAGGCCCCCTGCCCCAAGCAGCTGGTGGGGCTGAGACCCCCGGCGTGCACCCAGCCCCAGGGCCAGCCTCCTCTCCGGGGCAGGGAGCCGGGCAGCCCTCCAGGGGGGACACACCGTGGCCCCCCCCAGCCTGTGCCCGGGCACCGGCACTGCCCTACAGTCTGAGCTGGCCCTGCTGTGTCGGGGCATCGCTGCCAGCTGGGCCAGAGGAGGGGGTGGCCGGGGATGTCCAGCCCCATGGTCTTGCTGCCAAAAGAGAAAGGTCCCAGCCCTGTTCACCAGCCACAGCAGCTCATTATCACTCTGGGGGGGGCTGTATCTCCATGGCTAAGCCTTGGCCACCAGCAGAAGAAAGGTGACACATGTCCTTGCCCCTTTAGCCGGTCCCAGAGCCCATGGAGGAGCTACTGGGGGTCTGCCCGGCGAGGCTTGATGTCACGGGTCTTCATGTAGGAGAGGAGCTGCTCAGGGATCTCAGCCAGCACGTCCTTGGCCAGGCGGGCCATGCTCAGCACCTGGTTTCCTGAGTCATCCACGTAATCCCGGAACGGCACAAACTTCGAGGGAAGGAAGTTTGCAGCCCGGTTGGAAACAACTCTGCAGCTGCAGGGGTCAGCAAGGGGCTGAGCATCTCTCGCTTGTGGTGGGACTGGGCTCAATGCCAGTGTTACCTGTACGATGTCCCTCTCGGCGAAGCGTCCCCGGGAAGACACCCGCACCTCGTCACCATCCAACTCCTCCATGGCTGGGGGGTGACAGCCAGTGTCACCGAGCCTCGGTGGTGTTGCCACCAGGGACGGAAACACCATCCCTTCCTCCGGGAAGGACGCCTTTGGCGTCTCAGAGGAAGGGATGGTGTTTCTTTCCCCCTTCTCTGGTGTTCCCAAGCCCCAGCTCACCCTCAAACTCAGCTGGACCCACTCCCACGATGATGATGGACATGGGCAAGGCAGAAGCCTGTGGAACAGAGGCAGGGTGGCAGCCGGGGAAGCACCCGGCATGGGGTGAACTCACGGTGATGAGGGTGCACTCACAGTGACAATGGCTTCCTTGGTCTGCAGCATGTCGGAGATAACGCCGTCAGTGATGATGAGGAGGACGTGGTACTGCGAGCCGTCAGTCACCTGGGCGGCCGCCCTATGGGGACAAGGGATGTGCTCCCTCCAGCAGCCCCACTGGTGTGGACAGCCGGCCCCACTGTGGGACTGGTGGCATTTGGGGACAGCAAAGAGGACAGAGTCCCCCGGTGCTCACCCAGCCACCTGGTTGATGACAGGGGCAAAGTTGGTGGGACCATAGAGCTGGACAGTGCGCAGGCTCTGGAGGTAGGACTCCAGCACGCCCTCAATACCGGCACAGCTGGGGTTGTCCGCGTTGTTGTTCTGGGAGACAGGGACAGGCGCTTGGAGGGGGACCACAGCTCCCCGTGTCCCCCCCCAGCTGCGGGATGTCAGGGCAGGATGCAACCAGCGTGGGTGCTCCCCCCCACAGCCTGCTGTGGGCACCCCCCACCCCAGGGCACACCAGTGGGAACTGGTGGGAGATCTTGCCGTCGGGTGGGAGTTTGGCGCCAAAGCCGTAGGCGGGGAAGAGCTTGTCGCTGTCATAGTCCTGGATGATCTCCCCCACTGCCTTCAGCGCCAGGGCGTAGGCACTCAGCTGGTAGGGGCTCGCATAGTGCAGCGAGGTGGGCTGCGACGGCATCCCTGCGGCACAGCACCCATCAGCACCCATCCCACAGCTGGCCCCATGGCCATGGGGACACCCCACCCCCACCGGCTGCACTCACCGTTGGATGCTGTGAAGTCGATGGCGACGGTGAAATTCAGCTGTGTCCTTGGGGGGAGAGCGAGGGAGGCTGCTGGCCCCACAGCATGGTGTGTCCCCCCACCCCTTCCCAGGACCCATTGCCTGCCCCCCCTTCCTCAGCCACTACCCCACAGCCTGGGTCCACCATCCTGCACCCCCTTGCCAGCCCCACTGCCCCTGGTCACCCCAAGGCTGCACCTGTGCTGTCACCACCGCCCTCACCCCAAGACCCTCGCCCATGGGGGGTCTTGGGGAGCCGGGGGGCATCTCGCCCCCCACTCACCCGCCCCGGATGTAGTCAACGAAGGTGAACTCAGACTCAACGGAGAAGGAGAGCAGTGTCACCTGTGGGCACGGGGGGGGTCAGACTTGGTCCCCCCCCAGCAGCGTGGGGGTCAGAGACAGACACCCCAGCAGGAGCCCCAGGAGCACCCCAGCCCCACTCACGGTGCCAGAGTTCACATATTTCTTCTTCTTGCATTTCTTCCTGGGGTTTAGCACCTGTGGATGCAGGGATGGGTTGGCCCTGGTGTGGGGTGTCCCCCCTCCTCCTGCCCCCCACCCTACCTCGTACACCGTGAACTGGCTCTGCGCTCGGGAGAGCTCCCTGTAGCTGGTGGCAAACTCCCCAATGAAGTCGTGGCTGCGGTAGGAGCGCAGGGTCAGCATGGCCAGGCACCCCGGTGAGGGGCAACCTGGGAAGTGGTGGCAGCACCCCAATGTCCCCTGCCACCCCACGGCCACGGCCTCACCTCCCATCCCGGTCCCAGTCGTACACGTCTATCTTCACTGTCCTGAAAGCAAAGGCAGGCAGAGGGTGAGCCACCGGCCTGGCTGGCATCACCTCCCCAGCCCCCCTGGTTTGGGGACACCCAGCCCCACAGCCCACCCTGCAGCGAGCACCCTGCCCGCCAGCTGCCGTCAGAGCCGCCCTGCCTGCATCTCTGCTGGGAGGGAAGTGGGAAATTTGGGTCATGGCAGGGGCCCTAGAAAGGAGGGGGCCTTTATGTAATTTGGGTTGCAGAAGAGAAAAAAAACAACAATAAAGACCCAATTCTGAGCTGCCTGGTGCTGCGGGGCCAAACCCACGAAGAGATGCTCATACCCTGCTCTGGCCCCACGGCTGCCCCTGTCCCCGTCCCCATACCGGTCGTAGTCGCCGTTGCAGAGGGCACGCACGGGGATGGTGAAGGGCTGCCACACCGGGTTGAGCGTGTTCTTCACCACCTCTGTCTTATGGCAGATGGTGAAGCTGCGGGGACAGGGCAGGGTCGGGGTGCGCCATACGGCAATGCCGGCACCCTGCCTGCCCCACTGGCCCCCCACGCTCACGTGCCATCCTCATTGCTGCGGTAGAAGACGAGGAAGGGGTCAGATTTTCCAAAGAAGTCCTTCTTGTCCAGCTTGTTGGCACACAGCTGCATCGTGACGATATCCTGGGGATGGGGACCGTCACCGCTGACCACCTCCTCACCCCCGGCCCCAGCAGCCGCCCGTGCCAAGGTGGCTGTGCAGCCCCTGTCTCGCCACTGCCAGGACATGGGTACTCACCCGGCAGTTGCTCAGCTCCTCAGCCAGCAGCAGGATGGTCCCACATCGCTTCCCTGGGACCCCCCTGCGACCAGAGGCACCTGGTCAGCTTGGGGAGGAGTACAGGACAGGGGCAGGAGGTGGGCTCATGCCCCACGGCTGGCGCTCGGCAGCGTGGCTGCTGTCCCCAGCAGGGGATGCGCAGGGAGGGGTCCCATGGGGCAGGTGGCTGGGGACACGGTGTGGGACCCCCCCTTGCCGCGATGCAGGGCGTGACTCACGTGAGGGCTCTCTCCAGGCGGCCCCGCTGGGACCCGATCACCTCCCCCAGCGCCACGAACGCCTGCCCCAGGAAGTCCTGCGCCCCGAGCACAGTGCCGTGAGACCCCGGGGGCTCCTGCCCCAGCCCCCCCTCCTCCACCCCTTGACCTCCCAACGCACCCACGGGACCTGCCACCCCACTGCCCTGGGGCCACCCCAGATGTCCTGAACCCACCCTGTGCCCCAAGAGCCACTCTCCATCCCAGGACTCATCCTGCACCCCCAAGGCCACCCCAGGTGCCCTCCCCATGTGCTCTGGACCCACCCTGTGCCCCTCAAGCTATCTCACAGCCCTGGACCCACCCTGTGACCTCCCAGAGCCTCCCCACATGCCTGGCCCCATCCCTCCAGAGCCACACCACATGCCCTGGACACATTCTGCACCCTTTGGGCCACCCCTGTGGTGTGTCCTGGCCCCATCCTGCACCCTGCCCCACCAAGCACCCCCACGAGGGCTGGGTTCCCAGGGCTGAGCAGGGCTGGTCTGTGGCGGGGACCTACCTTCTGTCAGTCCCCATGGGGCATGGAGAGATGGATAGTGTGTTAGAGCCCCCCAAGGTCCGGGGCATCTGTTGCCCTGACAGCACCCACATGGGGCACAGCCTCAGGATGCCCCACCACGGCATCACACCGGGGTGTCACCGCGCATTCCCCCGGCACGGGCTGCTCTCACCTGCTTTAAAATGGAGCAGCTCTTGGAGTCCACATTGTAGCTGGTGGAGGGAGAACAGAGCCCTGAGCTGGTTCCTGGAGGGTGCCCCAGCACGCAGCCCCTCTTCCCCACCCATCCGGGCTTTTTGCTGCCATATCCTTTTTTATTGTTATTTATTACCAACCCAGTGCTTTGTTCCACCCTGAGCCGGGGCTGGGCCCTTCCCTGGCCACCCTACTCACACGTCGAAGCGGAGGTTTTGCTTCTCCTCAAAGTAGTAGTCAAGGACAAACTTGCGGACAAAGTC
Source organism: Phaethon aethereus (assembly GCF_964289735.1). NCBI lineage: Eukaryota > Metazoa > Chordata > Aves > Phaethontiformes > Phaethontidae > Phaethon > Phaethon aethereus. The sequence continues at coordinate 11,247,381 of NC_138587.1, forward strand.
GGGGTTCAGGGTGTTGTCAATCACCTCGGTGCGCCCGAACTGGGGAGAGAGGGATGAGGCCGGCCCCACTTGCCCTGGCCACCTCCCTGGGATCCCCCCCGCCATCGCAGCTGCCCCAGCGCTAATCCCAGCAGAGGGATTAGTGCTGCCAGTGGGGCCAGATCATTAGTGTGGACGTGGGTGGCCATACGGGCCCATTTAACTCAGCTGGGGATTAGCCGGAAACGGGGGCACTGGGGGTGGCAGCACCCCCGGCATGGGGCTGGGAGCATCCCTAGGGACCAGGCGAGAGGGGCCGTGCTCACCTCCTTCCACTCGCTGCTCCCCGAGCCCTGCACGAAGAGGACCACCACTGCGGAGAGAGGAGCGGAGCCAGGCAGCTGTGCTATGCCAAGCCAAGCCTGTGCCGTGCCCCCTGCCCAGCCCTGCCACCCACCTGGGTCAGACTTGGAGAAGGTGTCCATGTCCAGCAGGTTCCTGGGGGGATGGAGCCGGGTGTGAGCCACCCTGGGTGCCACCCACCCAGCCCCACAGTGGGTCCCCATGTCCTCCCCTGATCTCGGGACTGTACTATGCCAGAAGGCCATGCCAGCACCAGGGACCAAGAGCCCTGGCACTCCAGGGGAACATGCTGACTGCCACCGCCGGTTTCGGTGGGACAGCGGGGCGAGTGGGGAACAGCGTCTCCAGTGCTGACGATGATTGAACATGACAGGGAACCCATTTAGAGGATGAAACCTTCTCCGTGCTGCTGCTGCCAGCTGAGTGCCTGCCGCACCCCGGCAGCAGGAGTGCAGCTAATGGCGGGGCACAGAAGTGAGAAGAAAGGAGACACTTCGAGCAGGGGCTGGGCGGGTGGAAGGGACCAGCTCCGTGCCCCTGATGCAGCTGCTGCCAGAGCGATTGATCCTCATCCTTTTGCATGGTGTGACATTGGGAAGCACCAGGGGCCACGGCCGGGGTGGCTGCAGTGTGGGCTGGGGCACGGCTGGGGCTATGGGGCTCAGTCAGCTCCCCTGGCCCCAGTGCACAGGGCTGGGGGCACAGGGGAGAGACTCCCAGGGCACCCCCAGCAGCCCTAGATGGGTCTGAGATTTTGGGGGGTTGCGAAGGCAGAGCCAACCCCTGCCCTGGGCGGTCTCCAGGTGCAAACCCTGGCCCCTGCCTGGAGATGCCAGGCCCCACAGCCCCACTGCCCGGAAGGGCTGGCAAGGACTCAGCCACAGAGAGGGACACGGCAGTCCCTGGCCCAGGCTGGAGTTTGCAGAGCTCGGGGCCAGGCCAGAGCGGCTGGGCTGGGCAGGGGGCTTTGCAGGGCCAGCCGCAGGCCTTCCCTGTCCCCCCGGCATGGGGGATGCTGCTGCCCAGGAGGCCGCGGGTGCCGGTCCCCGTGGGCGGGACACCCCAGCCGTGGGCAACCAGGGCAGCAGTGCCTCTCCCGGGCTATATTTAGCCGCGGACAGACTGGCTCTGCAGCCGCCGCTTGCCCCACGGACCCTGCCAGGAGCTAGAGGCACTGAGCAGCCCCTCGCCCGCAGCCCCTGTCCTGCCATGGGCCAAGGCTGACCCACTCCTGGCCCTGCTGCCTCGCTCGGGGCTCGCGGAGCTGGGCAGGGGCGGGCAGCCTGCCTGCAGCCAGCACCGGCACCCCACGCCCCACCAGCATCACTCTGAGTGGGGCTGTCCCACGCCCCTGCCCCGGGTAAGGGCAGCGGGTCCCTCCAAGCAGCTGTGCCCGGTGCCAACATACCCCGGGACCCCGCGGAGGGGACGGGACCTCTCCCCAAGCGTGGCGGCCGGGCAGCGCGGCGCCGGGCACACTCCGTGGCACTAAGCGGTGCCTGGGTAGCGAAAGGGGACTCGCAGCCCACATCCCCCCCTCCCTGGGGCCGGGGGGGGCTGACGAGCGGGCAGCAGAATGCTGCGGGACACTGCCACCCCGCAGCGCATCCCCTCGCCTTTCGCAGCCCCCCGCGGCCGGGCACCAGCCCCCACCCGCCCCGCCGCTGCGTTCCGGCTCACCGGCAGGACACGGTGAGCTCCACCTTCGTGCCCGGCACGCTGCCGGCCGCCGGCTCCAGCGCTCCCGGAGACGCCATCCCCGCCCGGCCGCCGCCGCCGCTCCGCGCCGCCTCCTCCCGCGCCGCCGAGGCGGGCGCGCCCGGGGGCGGGCACGGCACGGCACAGCCCCGCCGCCCCGGGGGGCTCGGCGCCGGGGTCCGGCCCGACCCGCGACGGCTCAGCCCCGGGGGGGTGGGGGTGGTACACGGCGACTTCGGCTCCGCTCCCCAGCCCGGTGTGGTGGAGGTTCAGCCCCGACTCCCGCCCCGCTGGGGGCTCCCCTCGGCCCCGGCTCGACGCTATTTCGGTGCCGCCGCTCCCGGAGCGTGGGCCGGGCTATTTATAGCCGCTCCCGCCGCCGCCGCCCCCCAGCTCGGCCCCGCCGCCCCCCGCCCGCAGCCCGGACAGGAGGCAGGAGCAGGCACGGCTCGGGTGTCTTTACTGCAGAGACGGGCCGTGGGCCGCCCACGCTCCCCCAGCCCCAGGCAGGGGCAGGCAGCAGCAGCGCTGGGTGCCCCAGGGGCCCGCACGTGGAAGAAGGTCCCAGCCCGGCCAGGGGGTCCCACCAGCCCAACTTCTCCAAGGCAGAGCGGTCCGGGAACGCTGCACTCAGAGCGTGCTGCTGCCTCTCAGTCCCACGCCCCGCACGAACTGCTCGAGAAGGCCGCCGATGGCCCCCGAGGGGCTGGGGGGCACGGCCTTCAGGCCGATGGTCCGGCTGTAGCTGGCCAGAAAGGCAGAACGTACTTCTTCCAGCCGGGACTCACGGTCGCTCGCTGACACCAGCCTAGGAGAGAGAAGGGGATGGTCAGCAACTGCAGCCATCCCTCTCCCCACCCCAGCTCTCACTTCCGACGTGGGGCAGGAGGCTGGCAGCAGGGCTGGGGCTCTGCCCACGGCGCCCGTGGGGCCATTGGGGCTCAGCTGGCTCCAGCAGCCAAGGCAGCACCAGCCCCAACAAGCTCCGGCTACAGCAGCTGGTGCCAACCCAATCCAACCCAACGCTTTTCCCATGGAGCCCTCGCAGCCCCAGCCTCCTGCCCCCCCCGTGTCTTCTCCTTCACCACCCCCCCAGTTTTTCCCACCACCACAGTGCTTACGAGGGCCCAGTTCATACAGAAAGTGCTGACGTCCGCTCCTGGGCCAGCTCCCTCCCCTCCCTGCACAGCAGTCCCAGATGGAGCCTGTCCACATGTGCCATGCCCAGACAGTCGCTTTCCAATCTATTTGCAATCATCCCTCGGACCGGCCCCAGCCTCTGGCACTTATGCCAGCACAGACAGCTTTGTGGAATGGGGGATAAGAGGGAGCAGACAAGGTGAGAAAAGCCCCAAAGGAGTGCTCCAGCCATGGAAAGAGGAGAGTTGAGCGGTGTTTTACTTCTGCTCGCCAGCACAGCTGCTCTCTGCAAGCAGGATGGCTGCGTGCGGAGTAGGGCACAGCTTCCCCTGGGACCTGCTCTCCTCTCCAGCTGATCCACACACCTGGGTAGGGGCGGGGGGAAGAGAGCAGAGGGAAGGCAGTATTTCAGTTGAGGAGGCAGAGGAAAGCAAGACTAGGGTTCAGAGGCAGCTGTTCCAACCGCCCCAGCCTGAAACAGTCCTTGCCCTGGCACCTCTGCAATGTGCCAGTGGTTCCCAGAGAGAATAAGACATTCCTCAAAGGTCACTCCAAGGGCACAGCACAAACCTTCCCCATAAAAAATTCTCTTTAATCTCTCCAGCGCCTGGGCTGGCTATAAATTGGCACAGCTCATTTGAATGGAAGTGTTAACCACCCACAGCCAACAGCTTTGGTCCGGAAACAGCAGCAAGAGGATATGGTGGGAGGCCTATAAACAGTAAGCGATGCCGAGGCAGCCAACCAGGCCGCTGTTTACAGTGTCTGATAATAAAGAGAAGCCAGAGGGCAAAGGAAAAAGGCAACATATCTAAACACATTAAAAAGATGCTTTTTTGGCAACCTAATTAGGATGTGGAACTCACAAACCTGCTTGCATTAAAAATAAGCTACATTAAAGCAGGACTTACTTGCACCTGAGCACAGTGATCACACACAGAGGTAAGCAAGGGCGTGCAGCAGTTAGGTCCCCCATCTTCTGGCTCTCGCACCTCTTTACAGGGCAGATTTTTGTATTTAGATTTTTAGGTTTCTTTTATGGAGCAAGACACCCCAAGGCACAGGGTAAAGCATCTAGCTACTGCCCAACACCAGGCCCTGCAGACCAGCTGCACCATTTCACTCCGAGCAGTTCAACCAGGGAGACAGGCCACGCTTCCTTGCCAAATCCACGGCGCTCTGCCCTGCGACACTTCCTACAGCCTGCCTGCTCCTCTGCAGCTTGGGGTGCAGGATGAGAGTAGGCTGTCAAAGCCCCAGCTCAAAGTAAGCCCTGACAAGCCCCACACAAGCACAAGAAGTAGGCTGTGAAAAGCATACCTTCGTCAAGCTGCTGCCAGCTGAGATGTAAAGTGGGAACTTAAATGGAATTTAATTTTCTAAAAACTCATACTGTGTTGCAAAAAACTGGGATAAAACCACAATGGGCTTCTGAGCAAACAGAGCTGATGCAGAGCAGAGAGAGAGGGGAGGCCTTGGGTCAAGCTCAACACAACGTCCTTTGGAACTCTTCATGCTTTCCAAGCAGTGCCTGGTTCCAGCACCCACAGTCGAGCGGTCCCGAGCCCCCGTGCACCCTGCAGCTCCAGTGAAGAGCTGAACAGGGCAAAGCACTTAGAGCATCTGCTGCATGCCCACATGAGAAGCACCACTGCTGTTCCCCTCCCTTTGAACTGGGCTGTCCCAAGCAGCCTGACTCCAGTTGGCAGATTCAGAGCTCAACTTCAAATCACATTTCTCTGTACGGAATTCCCTATTCTGACATTAGATCCAACTCCAAGAAGGGCAGCAACAACTTGCTGGTGATCAGTAGCCACCAAGCACAGCCAGGTTTAGGGCACAGAAAACACTACTGCAGTGGCCCATCCTTCAGTCCCTTCTACTCCTTCAACAATCTCCAAACAACTATGGCAGCAGCACAGCGTGTCCTCGTGAAAGGAGGAGAGCAAATCCCAGCCAGGCCACATCTGACATCCCTTGCAATTCTTCAATCTGCCAGTTCATGGGTCTTGCAGCTTAATCATAACTTGGGAGCGGCTGCCCTGCTCAGCAGCACAGCACACAGCCACACAAGAAGGCGAGCCAGGGCAGCTAGCCTGTCTCACAGGAGACATTGGTTTATCACATCGCTTGCCCTCTGCCTCTGAAGCACGTACTCCGAACTCAGTAAGGGAGCACAAGCGTTTGGCAGCACAGCTCCAGCACAGCCAGCTAGCAGCAGATCCTGATCTGCCATTTCAGTTTCTTGATGGAGAGTTTGCAGCCTGAAGGCACAAGCAAAGGTTCTCCTCTAACAGCAATTAAAGCGCATCTCCTGTCTTTCAAGCTTCCACAGAGATGGCTTTCTATTTGGGGAGGAACATTTGCCTCCCAGCCATTTTACACGGCAAGATGCAGGGTCTCTGCTGCTCCGCACTGGCTAGACGCAGCACCTGCAAATGATGCTGCATGTGGTCAGACAAAAAATCGGGATGACAGAAGGAAAGCCCCTCTCTTACTGCAGCAAGACTCTGACCCCAGCAAGGAGACGGAAATGAGCAAGATCCAAAAGCAAGAAAATCTGGGTTACCAGTCCTGTCCTGACAAACATGCATCCTCAAATGCACTCAATTATGCCCAAATTCAGCATCTTCAGGGTAGAGAGAAAAACCTCTTCTTCCTACAAGAAGCAAAGCGCCTCCCTGTCATTTGGCAGAGAAAATGCCGGTTTCTTTCCAAGTTCAGCATAAGCAAAGAGTGCTCAGTGACTCGATTTGTGGATGGAAAGCATCAAGGCAGGAAAGACGGGACAGCTTGTTATGGGCTCCCAGGCTTCTACAAAAGTGCCAGGGTGATAAAGTTCCAGTGCTCACAGCCAGCCGAGAGACCCAAGGAGAGATCCTGCATTTGAGACACTTACAGACAAGTGCTAGGGAACTCATCCGGGAAGCTGCAAGGGAGAGAGGCGTCTGCGCTCAGGATTGCCTGCTCCCGAATACTGCCACACCCTGTCACCATCTGCCAGCTGCCAAAGTCTGTGGAAACGGAAGATCCGGGCAGAGAATGGTCCGCCGATCTGGGGCAGAGAGAGAGGGAGACGGCGCAATCAGTCAGGTCATTCAGCCGCATGCCTTTCACTATTGTTGGTGCCAGGGACCTGCCAGGCTGACTGCCAGCAGCGCCTGTGCCAGCAGCTTTGATACTCTTGGGACCAGGGTGCAACATGCAGCTCTGGCTGGGCCCCAGGCCAAGCCTTTCCTTTGAAAGCGAGGGAAGAGCCAAGCTGGCTAGGGCTGACAAAGCAGCAGGAGCACACCAGGAGCCGGACAGGACAGAGCCAGCAAGAAGCAGATGGCCATGCAGAACTGTGAAACCTGTTAGCGAGATGCAACGGCGTGTCCTGCCCCGGATCCCTCACAGATGTGGACGTCGTGCTGTACAAGCGACATCCCCCTGTTGCTTGTTGTACCTGTTAGCACATCCCAGGGCAGTGGCAAGGCCTGACAGAGAATCAAGGTTGTGACTTGGTTAGTGCTGAGGAAGACTTAGAGATCCTTGGTCTGGCAGCCATTAGAAAGCAGATCACTCCTGAGGCATTGAATACCAGATCTGAACAGAGCCAGTCACTGCTTGAGGCATCCCCAGGGCACCCCCTCCCGCCAGCATCTGAAGATCTTTTCATTCCTATGTTAGAAGAATGGACTGTGCCAGAAGCCACGTAGCAAAACATCTTTGGGACAGGAAAAATAGCCAAGGGATGATAATTGTTTGATGTATGCAGCCTCCCACCAGGAAAGGGGGGAGCATGAAATATGATAAGTCAATCTGAGTTCCTCCAAAATCTCAGAGAAGAGGGCACAATCACTTGAGACAAACCCAGAGCTCTTGGCTTCCATGGAGCAAGCAATTACTGTGCCCCGCTGCACAGTGGAGTGTACATAGCTGGAAGCACAGCCTGTGGCAGAGCTACTCAATTACACACTACCAAGATCTTCTGGATAATTTATCTGAGATCTGCTGGGCAGATAGCAGTGCACCAGCTCCAGCTCTGCTGGGCCAGGTACTTGCAACGCTGTCTTCACAGCTAAGAATAGCAGTGGCGCACTGCAGCTGCTCCCCAAGAGACCAGGAGAAAGACAGCATCTCCCACAGCAAGAAGGACCTCAGCGAGACTGGAAGGCGAGGGTGGAGGGAGATGCACAGCAAGAAACCTATTTGCAATCTCAATCTAATTCCAAGCCTGCCATTTAACTAGCCTGATCAATATGGCCAAGTTTGAGAAGTTTGAAACGTGGTACTGAGCTGGCTGCACAAGCAGAGAAGAGGAAGTCACACAGCTCCTTGCATGTCAGCTTTGCATCACAGTGGTGACACTCCCACAGCTGCAGTTTGAGGGTAACACCGCTGTCTGGAAGTTCAGGCTCTGGAAGGGCATCACAGCAACAAATGGGAGGAGCAGAGCTTCACTTGCCATGCATAGCTCTTGTTCTCTGGCTGTTCGATGAACTGAGGAATGAGGTTCAGAGAGGTGCCGTGAATGTGAAGTATTGGGAGAACCCGTTCTTGCAAAAGGTCTTTTTCCTAGAGCATGTAACACTGCAGCCAGAATAAGGGCATGTCACTGAAAGCAGAACTGCAGCACATACTCTTAGAAAGACCTTCTGGAGATCAGACAGGGTTAACCTTTCCTGGGATGCAAGGAATTCATAAAGGGAACAGCTGTTCAGTGACATTGACCTCTCTCCCTGCCTTTGGAAGATAAAGCAGAGGAAGTCAGCATGAGGGAGGAGAGGAGGCAGAGCGTTTGGGCCCAGAGTATGGTGTCATGCTAGAAGCACAGTGGGAACAGTGCAGGAAGCCAGGGAGAAGCATACGAGAAGCGTAGAGGAACATTGCTTCAGTACAGAGGGAAGAGGAGGGTGTCACCTCCCTGAGAGTACAGCACAGCCAGGCAGGAAAAGTGGGAGTGTCACACAAAGGGACAAGAATTTGAGCTAAAGCAGGGAAGAGGTCTATAGAGGGCTTTGGCAGAGGTAAAGTAGACAGGGACATCGTTCCTGACAGAAAAGAATAATGAGTTGCCAGAAGATAGGTTTGGGACTAGGCAGAAACAAGGGTTTTGAAGAGGGCAAATCCAGATGGCAGAGGAGGGCTTGGGGTATGGCAGGATCTCCAGGTAAAGAGAACTCAACAGAGCTCTGCAGTTCTTGCAAAGGGAGAGCATAGTTTCAGCAGCCTGCCTGGGAGACTCTGCCCATAGGGCAAGTGAAGGAACAAGACATGATCCAGGGCACCAGGGACAGTAAAAATGTCCCTCTGCCCAGCATCAACAACCACACTGGTCAGATAAGTCTGTGTTAAAGAAGGTGCGCAGAAAATTGTTTCCTGCGTCAGGTGTGTGGCTTCCATGGTTGTCAGCTGAGATTAGACTGACCTTGTACCACCTCTGAGGGGTGGATCAAGCCACCTCTTGAATCCTTTCTTGGACAAGCTGATAAAAGCATCGCACACCTTCTGCAAGACTGACTCTCAGTGGCTCTCTAACCCATGCCTGACCCTGTCAAGCAGCCATGTGCAAACTTGGCAATGCTGAAACATTACGCAAACAGGCCCATTCCTTCTCAGTGCTGGCCACACTGCAGAGAAGGGCAGGTGTGTAGGACGTGTGGCTCTGTGACTGGCCCTGCAAAAAGGCCCATGTGTTCCCAGACTCCCTGTCGCTTGTCTTTGATCCACTTGCAACAACAGGGAACCTGATCCCAAAGTACAGGCCTCAGAGATTGCTTGACTGCGTCCATCAGTGCTGAAGTGCCACATGGCAGGTGCTGCTTCAGGCAGCTAGGAATTAGTCAAATCACATCTAACCTAATAGCACAGGAGTCTAAGAGTTTAAGGCAGCCAATTCTGTCTCTCACCTCCAGGCAACAGAATAAACACTTGTCAATTAATTGAATAAACTGATTGACTCTGCAACAAGTCCAGGTCATCTCTCTCTCCTGGCTTAGATATCTGAGCCCAGCCAGCAGAGCTGAGACACTGTGGCACACTTTCCCCTCTATCCCCAATGCCTTCCCAAGGCAGGCTCCTGAGGAAGTGTCAAAACCAACATGCGTCTTGAACACCCAGGCTGGGTGAGACAGGCAGGGAAGGCAGGGCATGGGAATTCTTGCGTTTGCACTGCCAGGGCAGCAGAGCTTCTTAAAAGCTGAGCTTGGCTTGAGACCAAGACCAGATCTCTACGGTGACTGTATCCCAGTGCAATCCAGTCAATGCTAGAGGTGAAAGTCTTCCTGTGATTTCTATCCCTGAAGGTTCCTTGTAAAGTCTTGCTGCAGAGGCCCACAAAGGGCTTCAGTGAGGCCCCCAGAGCAAGTTGGGGCTGCTGGGGCACCAGGACCAGTCCCCAAGCCTGCAAGAACAACAGGTTTGCAATACATTACAGCCGTGCCAGAGGCTGGCTAGCTGCAAGGGCAGTGTGGAGGGTCTTGGGAAGCAGCTGGATGACTACAGCAAAGCCGATGCAGTTAGGAAAGATGAGATACAGCAAGTCTTCAAGTTGCTGTCGCTGCCACAGACATCTAATAGCAGACAGAAAGAGAATGAAAGTGAGCTTCACACACCCACCTCTTCAGGTCCACGAGTGGGAAGAAACTCCCTCAAAAGTGCAAGATTAACAAAATTAGATTAGCAAAACAGAGATGAGCTGCAAGCTGTTCCTTCACACAAGGAAGGACCCCTCGCAGACCATAAACTGGCAACTCCTAGCCTGGAATGGTTCCTATTAATTAGGTCAGTGCTTCCCATGCAACATGCTGCACAAGATAGAGTATTTCAGAGCACATGGACACTTGCTTACCCAAGGAGAGCCAATACTGGTGGCAGAGCAACATTTCTTAATACGTAACTGAGGCGAGTGCCAAGTGCCCAGCAGCTAGGCTCTCATTCTGCCCTGTGCTACCTCCACTCACCTGCCATATTTCTACACACCTAGGACTACCTGGGAAGCAGCTCATTTGCCAGCATATACTCTGTGCCTCAAATTGAAGCGTTAAGTAGGTACTGTACATGCAGACAGACTGCGGTAACCTGGAGTAAAGGGCAGCCCTTCCCACCTTTGCATGGGAAACGCTGCCAAGGAGTACTTGGCAGAGAGCTGTACTGAGTGCCCTGGCTGAATCCCAGGCAGCTATCTACAGGCTGTGTTAGTGCCTTAACAGCCTGAGCAGCCAGTCCTCTGTGAGCCCAGCTGCTTTTGATTGCGGCACAGCCACGTGCCAGCCAGCAAGCACATTTTGTGGCATAGTCATGCAGTAATTCCAGTAAACATTCCTGTAAACAATTCCTGTCCTGCTGCGGTCGCTATCCCAAGTAGCCACATCGCAGGTACAGCTTCCAAGCCAGGCGGCTGTAAGGAGCAAGACACATGGTGCACATGCAGTCTTACCACTGCCAACAAAACACCCAAAGCCACAGGACAGCAGCTTCTCTGTCCCCCTCTGCGCTCACTGCACTCCCTCCAGACCCGCACTGGAACCGCCTGCAGCCCTTTAAGTAAGGCAGTTCTCTGTGACTGTTGACCAAAGCAGATCCTCCACAACTGAACTCTGCAGATCTTGACTCTTCAGATCACGGTACTGTGGGTTTTGTTTAATTGACTTAGCAAAAGCACATTCAACCAAAGATTATCCAGCTGCTAATCCACATTAGTCCTATGTGCACACACGCTAAATCCCTGACACAGATACAGGGTTTTTCTGTAGTGTCATGGGACACTTAGACTATTAGTGTCAAATGCAAACACAGGACGTGGTTTACAAGCTGCTATCCACTCGCACGCAGGGAATTTGATTCAGTGCACGCTATCAGCCATACTCAGAGCTCTCTGTAGAACAAGTACCCCCTCTTGTCCTACTCTGCGAATAATCTATGCAGTAACTTCATGCATGTTTGCCCTCAGCAGATGTGATCTTACCATTGCATTGGGATAAGCTAGAAAGACTGCTAGGAATTTGCCTTTGTACTGCTTTGCTTAACAAGAACCATCCCAGGATTTACAGACACCCAGGACCTCTGGATCAGAGCAGGACTTGGAAGATGGGCTGGTGAGGCAATGGCAGCAGCACACTGCTGACATGGCACCACCGGAAGAGGGGCTTGGCTCCCACTCAGCATTTGTGACTCCTTCCTTTAGGACACCCCAATTCCCCTCCCAGGCCCTGCTCATGTCTCTCTGCCAGCTTGCCTTCCCATTCCTTCTGGAGCTCCTGTGCCTTCCAGCACATGGACTAGGCTGTTTACGTGAACTACCTGAAGGGTGCCTGCTGACATTTTACAAGCAACCATTTTTCCTCAACTGCTGCTGTAGTGGTTAAGTGTTTTGTTGCTATAGCCACACAACCAGAGGATTAGGAAGTACAGTAGTTTCTTCATCTTAAGAGCCTTGGGTGTTAGCCTGCCAGCAGCACTGTAGAGATAAAGGTATTTTTGGCATCCTGATCAGTCTCTGTGCTCCAGCCTCTCCATCCTAGTCCCATCATTTTTCAGGGGGTAAAGGGACAGAATTTACCTCTTTCTTCCCTCACAGATACACTCCTTCTCCACCCAAAATGGGACTCTTCCTTCAGGGTGCAAAAATGGTGGCTGAAGGTACTGTGATATCCATTACTTGCATGGAAGTCACCAGACAAATTCAGCCTAACATAGTACAAGCAGGGAGATCAAAGCCAAGTGGAGTGACATAACCCCTCTCTCTGGAGAAAACCTATCATGTTCAGGGCCCAAGAAGTGCAAGCCATGTCAGCGTCTGACAAGGCAACGCATTGTTCGAGGCCTTAGCTAGCAGAGCTGTTAGCAGTGTTACCCCACAGAAGGCAGGCAGGGCACAGTGACTGATCTGGCAATGGACTAGGAAGCAAAGGAGCATGAATGTACCAGAAGACTTGGTTTGAAAGAGAAGCTCAGTTCAGCCGTTGCCTTGACAATTCCACCCACTCCTTGCAGGGTCTCTAGGCTTACTTCCTCCAGCCTATACCCCAAGAAGATCAGGGCAAACCCATGTGACCCCAGAAATAGAGAGCACACAGGTGTACAGTGTCTACCCAGCACGAGTGTAGCAGACTAACCATCTTTGTGTGCAGCTGCTTTCACTGCTTTGGCTTCACAACTGATTCCCTTCTCCTGTCCCCATGCTTCCAGGCTGTGCAAGGAGTTTGATCCCTTTTTATTCCATATTCCCCCATCATGTACTTTTTTCTAGCCCAGCCTTTCACACTGCCTTGTTCACAAAAGTTAACAGTGATTGGGAGTGGACTGGTGCAACCTTGCCGCGTTGAAGGGTTATAAAGGCTTTGTACAATGGTAGAAGCTATCATAAAGGTCAGAAAAATGTTTATAGTGGAATTCAAACACTGACCTCTTACAATGACAGAATACTGCAACTCCTTCTCAGGAATATTTATTTGCCATAGGGAAAAGCCACCCCCAGGGACTCTGGGCCTGGAGAGAACAAGCTTCCCCACCACGCTTGCCTGCTGCCTCAAGCCCTGTGGGTGCTGGTTCTGAACACCTGACACCAACAGGCACCAATTGTCCAAAAGCTTATAGACACTTCGTCCACACACAGCCAGAGGAAAGACAATTGCTGGCTTTACCAACTCTGAGCTCCTGAAATGCAAATCCCAGGGACTGCATACTCAGCCCCCTCCCGTAGTACTCTGCTGCCTACTCTGTTTCTCCTCTTCACTCTTGCAGACCAGAGTCCAGCTGAAGCATTATAAACCGCTTCTTCCACAGCATTGCTGCAAGCTCACTACCAGCCCAGTGCTGAATAGCCTGTCAAGTCTTGGGAATGGCACAAGACCACACACAGGAATTGTGGCATTACTGTCGTGAACAAAAGCAGCCCCCAAGACAAGCTGCTTTCCCTCCTGTATTTTCCTCTCTCCTTGGGAGATTTGTTTCATCTTACAGAGAATGTAGAGGTAAGCCCCAGCAACAACTCAAAAACATCCTATTGATCTCTTTCCCCAAGGAGAACAGTTAGCATCATTTATGAAAACTGTCAGACAGTGCTTTTTCTCTGGAATCAAGAAACTTGGTAAGAAAAAGTCTTATAAATTTTCTATGCTTTACTTGTTTGTCATTTTATTTTCCATGTGATGAGAGAGTACTAAAATTTGGCTGGTGGCTGTTTCTGAAGGGAATCACTAGAAAAAGATTCGTCAGAAAACCTGCAGAGACTACACAAGCGTTTGATGCTGTTAACAGCAACGTCTTATCTAAGAGCCTCTTTATCCCTTGTCGGCCTAAACACATGGTGTTTGCTTCACAGGCTCTGTTCTTTCTTCCCTAGCCTCACTTGCTTGCCCTACCACAGCATCAGACTCCAGAAGGGTGCCAGAATATCCTTTGTTATGGCATGAGATTAGGCTCAGGTCCAGGGTCCCCATTCCCCAGTTGCCCAGCAGGAACACAGAGCCTTCCGGGCGAAATCCTTTGTGCTGGCACAGCGCTCACAGCTTGCGTCCAGCAGATTCTACCTCTGCTTGCCACCAGCACCCAGAGTTTTTCCACCCTGCAGTGTCAGGAAGGTCAGCAAGTGGAAAGGGGGACAGGATAGATGCAGAGTGAGATCTGCTTGGTTTGAAAGGCTTCCTCCCCCACACAAACATGGCCATTTCAAACCCCTGTGGATGCATTTGACAGAGAAAGTGCTGTGAGCTCCAAGCATGCGGGATGCAGAGATGCCAGAGCTCACAGAGTTGAGGCATGTGCTGAGGACAGGCAGAACAAACACCTAGCTGTTATCGGCAGAGTTCCTCACTCCTCTAAATGGGCTGAGGCAGGAGTTTGTGTTTAATGGCCAGCATTTCACACAAGGTCAGGCTAGACAGGAACAGATACAAACCCATGTGCTCCAGGGTTCTCAGAGCCACACAAGTGCAGCCCTGTGTTCCCTTTACCAGACACTCACTTTGCTGAGAAATGCTCTACTCCATCCCATCTCACCTGGATCTGGGCACTTCCAGTGGGCTGCTTCCAATCCTCAGGAAGTTATCAGAATGGGTTGATGAGGAGGAGCTGGAGGACTTGACTTCGACCATCCCTGTGGAAGGCAGCCTGTCTTCAGACTGCTGTGCCCTGCTCCAGAGCACGGCTTGTGGTGACGATGCACAGCTCTTCCTCCTGTGGGATGGAGGACTTGGGTGAGAAAGCTGGCTTTCCCACATACTCCAACTAGGAAGCCTTTCCACAACAGGCTGGATTTTACCCCAGCAGCTATAAGCTCTTGTTCCCAGTAAACCTGCCCTCATCCTGCTCAAGAAACCATGAGTCACACGAAACCTCTCAGTGACAGGGGTACACTGAGCTCAACCCATCTTAGCCCATTCTTTTATAGATCACCATCCACGTCACCTGGAAATCAAAAGACAGGAGAATGCATGAGCCCACACACATACAGTGATTGCTTTGTTTAGTCTAGCTGTAAAAACGCCTCAAGCAAGAGGCCTCCCAGTAGGGAAAGACCATTTCAATCTGCTCTAAACTCTACAAAGTGTATCAGCAGAGAAGCTCAGCCCAGGTGGGCGTTTGCGTGCACTGATGAGGGTGACAGGGGCACATCACCAGTGTTATTTCCCTTTTTAGTGATTCTCTTCAGGTACCACTGACCACACTTCTGACCATGTGCTCAGAGCTGACAATCACTCCAGATGTAGGTGCGTTTCAGCCCTCTTGCTGTCTGTGCTGACAGCCCAGAACTGCTCCAGCTTCTTCTATAGCCAGCACATTCAGACTTGGGCATGACTCACTGTCCATTGCTGCATCAGGCCTTAGCTCACAGTACTATCCAGCTACATGCCAAGCAGGCACACATATTTGGGACTAATTCACATTATTGCTGCTCCACATTCAGAAGGTTTTCTTTCTTACATAATTTTTTTTTTTTCCTGGAAGAGTCCCAAGAATTTTTCCCCTTCCAAAACCACAGTGAATTGGACAAAGGCCTCCCTATGTACACAAGAAAATGGAAGTGTCTGAAGCAAACAAACTCAAGGAGAAATGATACTGTTCTTCCTGGAACCTGTGAGAGACCTCAGCTTTGACTGAGATCTCCAGCACTGTCAGCAAATGCAGCTAAAGACAGGCTCTTTGTACGGCAGAAAGCACGATATCCTCTCTTCACTTCTTGAAGTGTGTCCACCCTCAAACATCACACCACAGCCTCTCTCAAGCATTATTCATCTCATGGTATCATAGCTGCCAACATCTCCAATCACAGCCTGCAGAGACAGGCTTGTACAGCTGAAAAATGAATGTCTCTGCCTGCAAGAAGACCTCAAGGCCACTGTTTTCAGGACAACAAAATGAAGTACATGCCCTCCTCTCCCCCCTCATGCTATGCTGCACAGTCCAGCTCACCAGTAATCACTATGCTTGTATCAAGCTCTACCTGTTCACCAGACTATGCGGCCACAACAGCCTGCAGCAAGACATCCGTGCCCAGTCCCCCTGCTAAGCACTCATGGCAAGGCTCACTGCCTTCCCTTCCCCAAGCTCATGTGCACAGCACAGGCCCAAACCATCACCGCGGTAGCAGCAGCTAACCCCAACACAGCCTGATGTCTCCAACAGGAATGAAAGCAAACCAGAGTTAGAAAATACATCACAAAACCAAGCCCTGATACACACAAATGCAGATCTCTTCCAGCATGCTCTGACCACTTCACATCTTGTGAAAATCATGTGTAGGTTTTGTGCTGCAGGATCTAGTCTGCATGTCCTGAGCACTCAGAACAATGTAAATGCTTCCAGTTTACTACCGTACAGTCAGGCAAGTGGTAAGCTGTTCTCTACTTGCTGCAGTTACTTTGCTGTAGATAGGTAGGCTCTGGGTGTTAAAGAGGACTCTGCACTGCTCACTTGGCAAATGCAGTTTGGGACTTCCCATCTCCATCTTGTGATTCTGCAGGAAGATTCTCTCTTCCCTTCTTCAGTATTTTATAAATTGAATAAAAATGTGCTTTAGAAAGGCTGCTGCCACTAGCATGGCTGTGGGCTCAGTCCCAGAGGACTTCCAACTGCCTCCAGCAGAGCCCAGATTTAATTTAAAATAATTGCAATATAAAATAGCATCTTCACATGTGCTGAGGGAGAGGAGAGAAAAATTAAACTAAGAGGGGCAACCTTACAGCAGGGTTCTGAAATCCCCAAACAGCACCAGAAACTCCACAAGCACATACAATACCTGTCCCAGAGCAGCAGAGTTGCCAGACACCTTCCCCAGTCCCCACTTCGACAGCCACCAGCATCTCTGGGAGAGTCCTACATGATCCTCTATCAATAGGGAGCACTGAGAATTTCCTATTTTCCCCCAGAAGTATCTCTAAGCAGTCCTGCAGCCAGCAACCTGCTTTCAGCTCACACATCTTGTGCTGTGAGAGGGGCAACAGTTTAGAGGGGATTCTTGGCCACCCAGCCCACCTACCACTAACTGCAGACACTAACCTGTATAATCTCTTCCATAAACTGATTAAGCTTCATTTTAGGGCAGCTAAAGTGTCTCCACTTTTCCCTGGTGGAGGGCTGCTGACAAATGTCATTTTTCTGGTAGTTTGGAACCATCCTTTAAAAGTAATGAAATCCTTTCTGGGTGAAGTTTAACAGTGAAACTAGTAAAAATGAAACAAAGCTGCTTTACTCTCATTGGGGACAAACTTCAGGAGCACCCTTGCAGAAGCCTGACAGTCTTTAACATGGGGTGGTCTCCAATTTTAGGTACATAGGTTCTGTAGCACAAGTTGCAGCAAAGCCTCTGATAGCCAGATTTCTCCTTCCACTGTACTGAACCCATGCCACAGAGAGCAGACCCTGGAGGGCAAGGGACTTCAGAAATCTCTCTTCTACTGTGCTCAACAGCCTGTCCCTTTTGTTCTGCCTGCAAGAAGACCTGCAGCCCACTAAGTAGTTATCTCCTCACCATGCTGCTTGAGCCTGTGCTCCTGCTGGCATCAGCTCTACTGCTTCATAGGTGAAGCTCCCAGCTGCTCCAGGGGAACTTTCCATCCCCAGGGAGAAGTCGCTGCTCAGACTTGTGGTGCTGCCTCGGTCTCTCTGCTCTAGAGAAAAGAAAACAAAGCTACCTGAAGACCAGCTTGGTCTTGCTCACTTTCTCTCCCTTTAAACAATACAATTCCCATGTGCCCTGGGGTGACGCTCTTGTAAGGCCCCAAGGGAAGCATATCCATTTGTAGTCACCTTGATGCTGGGAACCCAAGCCCCCAGGAGATCAACCACTACCAGCACCCAGGGGTGCTGATGCTTGGCAGCAGCACTCACTGAGCATGCAGATCTCTTCCAGGGTCAAGCCAGGTGGCAAACTCTTCCTTCTGCGGAAATACAGACAAAAGTTACCTCAGCCACACTTCAGGGCTGCGTGGAGGCTGGCCATAGCCAGATCTCTGTAGCACACAGCGGATCAGAGCAGTGGGGAGTTAACTGTGCAGGGGCAGAAGGGAGGGGATGGGGCTGGTGTGCAGTGTCTGACTCTCTCAACAGTTCCAGTCCACACACCCTGTGCTTTGAGAGGGTGGCAACAGGCTGCGGGCAGACAAGTACTTATTCAGAGCCTCCAGGGTGGGCTTTGTTTTTTTCTGCCCCTCCTGAATTTCAGGAAGGTGTTAATTTTTAGCAGTCCTTCAAAAACCAGCCATCCTGCTCCCCCCAGCAGTACCTGATGCAGCTTGCTGCACAGCCTCTTTGAGCCAGAGCACACATCTCTGGGATCATCCGTGCTAAAGCAGCCACGGACAGTCATTAAGCAGAGAGCACATTTCAGCATGGACAGTTTTTTCAGAACACAACGTGGCACCTCACAAGCCTCGGCCCCATTTTGCAGCCTTTAGAGTGCAGAATAAATTAAAGAAAACTGGGCCAGGACACCAGGGCTTCCATCTCCCCAAAGGAACAGCACTAACAAGCTCCCTGGCTCTGCAGCCCATGCAGCAGCAGGCACAGACTCCTTACCTCTGCGACTTCACAGCAGAGAACTCCTCAGAGGTGATGTGCTTCAGAAAATTGAAGCAGAAAAAGAAAATCTGAGCAAAGGGAGAGAGAAGAGCGGTTCAGGAATGAACCCAAGGCTCCATGCAGCCTCTTATCTTGGTAGGGAGGTGCTGGCAGGAAGGAGATAGCAAAAAAAATCTGCAGCCCATGTGCTATGGGTTGCCACCACCCCATCCTGTGCCTTCTTTTTCACATTAAACTGACCCTCTGTTCCCTGCCATGGGGAGGCCCAGAAAGGAAGGTCTACACAGGTCTCATCAATGTCTTGCACACATGCCACAAGCACACAGCATGTACTTATGCCATCAGTGCAGAACAGAAAAGAGGTAGTCCCCAGCAGCTGCTTATACACCCAGGTAAGCAGCAAACCCAGCAGGGCTAGCAGGGTTAGAGCTGCATGCTCCACCTCGGCACCACAGCTGTATCACACCTGGAAGCATGCAGCACCTGCAGCGCCTGTAGTCCCAAGCTGGTGCCCCATAGCATTCACCCCGCTGTGCCTCTGCCACCCCACCTACCTGCACAGAGCTGAGCAGTGGGGAGCTGGGAGTGCTAGAGGCAGCCATGCAGCCCCTCTCCTGTTGCAGCTACCACCTCTGCCCTTGGCCAAGCAGGCACAGGGCAGAGCTGCCAGTCTCAAGCCAGCAGAGCTCTGAGAAAGGAATGAATGGGAGGAACAACACTAATACAAGGGGTCCTGGACCCCTGAAAGATGGAAAATAGGCCAGGGTCCCGGCTCTGCTGTTCAGAGGGAGGGGATTCCCTAGCGAGGTGAGAGTCTAAGGAACAGGGGATTAGCAACAGGGTTAGACATTCTCCCCACCTCTTGGTCTCTACCCAAAAAGGATATTGCAGTGTACTGCAACTAAAGTCAGAGCACTCATTTTCTGCCATTAAACAGTGAAAAATTTGAAGACAATTAGTTCCACTAATCTTAACTGCCCCCCAGACCTATCTGTCCACTTACAGATGCACCCACCAGATATACACACCAGAACAAGCTGCTCCATGAGCCCACGATGACATGCAAACCACATGCAGCTGCAGCACCCAGGCAGGAGAGCTGGCACTCAGGACAAGCATACAAGACTATACAGCTTTATTTCCAAGCTCCCGGGAGTCACAAGCATCCCTTCTCATTGCTGAGCAGAACAGCAAGTCCCAGAACCTTTTCACCAGGGGTCCAAACACTAACAGCACGGCACAGCAGGAGAACTGGCAGGACTAACACCCACCAACCAAACCTGAGAGAAAAGCATTCTCACACCTTATGCATCAGGAAGCCACAGGGCAAGGCTCCTACCTCATGTTTTCAGTACCTGAACAATCTTTTTAGAGCCCATCTAGACCCCTGATACTACCAGAAGCAGGCAGTGAATGTTGCTACTGTAAACAAGTACACTGAGAACCATAAAGCAGTGCTCAGCCACTGCCCCAGACCAGACGCTCACCTCTTCTCCTTTACTGAGTCGATCGACTAACATGTGCCTGGAAAGAAAGCAAGAGAAGCTCAGTCAAACGCTGGAAGCCAGAATCAGCAGAACACAAGCTGTCAGGAACAGCCAGATGCCTGAGCCTCCAGGTAAAAAAAGGCATCAGCCCCTCCCATCACAGCTCTTTGGGAGCTGCCCGTGACCCAATATCCACCTTTGGTTGTGACCAAACACCAAAAATGACCCCCTTGAAGGCTCCTTCCTTGCTGCGCAGGGATGCATATGCAAGTAAAACTTAAGTGTGCCTACCCAAAGAGAAACCAGTCATAGGCCACTGTCAGGTAGAGAATCTCAGATGGCTCCAGGGATGTGTGGATCAGCCCATCCTGCAAAGCAAATGAGAACAGCTTTCAGGCAGCAGCCCTGGGGATCGGGACTTGGGAATTCACAATCAACTGAAAACTGTCATGGTGATCCAAGATGCCCAGCTTGCTCTACCTGCCTGTGATACCATGCCTGATGGCAGGACAGCATGTTGGGCTCCACATCAAAGCCAATCCACATACCCTCTGAAGCCAAAATGGTCAAAAGGAACATTAACTGCTCCACCACCGCTTCCTGGTGACACAGTTGCTTCACCCTCCAAGCAACCACCCCCAGAAGCAGAGCAGGTCAGCCAGGTACTCACAGCCCATAAGGAGAGGCGCAATAAGGAGATGAAGAGAGGAGTTCGATCCCAGCCGGATATACAGTGCACCAGGAGCCCACTGTCATCTGTTCCCGGTGGGAATAGAAAGGAGAAGGGAAAAAAAAGGATGTTGTAACAACAGCAATGGCTTTTCTTTATGGCAAATCTGTAGCAACAAGCTACCCTCTATCCCAACAGTTTGGGCTCAAGAGCAGAGATCAGCCACCAAGCCAGAACATTTTGTCTTGAATACAGCAGCCAAGAAATTGCTCAGAGTGTCCTGGATTGTCAGCAGCCCCAGCTGATGTGCTGTCCTGGTCCTGACAGCTGCTCAGGACGTGAAGTCACTAGGTATGAACATCACTTTGCTACCCAGAACACATACCTACCCAGTTGCGACCCACTATCACAATCTATCCCCACATCAGAGAGAAACCTGCTCCAACTGAACGTTTTTTCAGTCTCACCACCCTTTCTGCTGATACACGTTGAGCATAGGCACACGCAGGACATCACTCTTATGCTCTCCAGAAAACTTGCAGTTTTCCCCAGCTCAACAGCTGCAGGAGAGTCTGCTGTTGGCTGTGCTGGCAGAGCCACACACGGCTCCATCTATCCGATAGTGCTACGTACAAAGTCACAGTGCCCAGAGGGAAATGGATGCCCACACAGAGCAATACACGCCCTTTGAGCTGGGGTGGCTGTGATGACAGAGGATGGAAGGGGCTCTTAAATAAGCACCTAATGAGACCCCAAGCTGAGGGGACAAAACACAGATGTTCAGCAAATAAAGAGCAAGAGTTCTTTAGGAGCAAAAGGAACGGAACAAACATTTGTTCTCTTCAGCTTTAAAGTAGTAAAACTTTAGCTAAAGTTTTCAGATAACCCTCCACCCCTGAGAGGAGAGGGTCTTCAAGGGATCAGCAAGGTCCCTCTCTAAGAGGGGAGCTGGAACCCTGAGATGCTAGGACCATCACCCTGTTTTGAAGGCAGAGAATTGAAACACTACAAAGTGACTCTTTGTATTGGGAACTGATCCACAGTGGCTCTAACACCATCAGCTGTTCTTCCAGAGAAAGCAACTGCTCCAGTTAGACCACTGGGAGCATGGAGTTTGCCTTACCATCACTATTGATGATGGAGATCAGCAGCTTCAGGTAGTTCTGTGTCTGCTGCACGAGGTCCCAGCTCTATGCAGAAAGAGAAGTGTTGATGGTAAGGGTCTGCCCACAGCAAAAGGCTGCTCTGCAGTTCAGAGCCTGCCATGCTCTTGGCTTCTCTATCCAGAACAACAGCGAAGCAGAAATAACCCCACAGCCATTCCTCAGAGTGACAGACTCTTGACAGACACCCTTGGTGTTCTACCTACTCATCCCATCCTCTGCAAAAGGCACTCTGAGACAAGAGACCAGGCGGGGAAAAATAAAAAAATAAAATAAAAGGCCATCTCTTCTGTCTGCCTGGCTGGCACAGAACCCGCTTGTCTGCAGCCCCAAAGCTCCAAGCAGACTATGTTCGGAGAGACTAATGTGAGCCAGCAAACACCTGCGGAGCGCTGACCCAGTTCTGCAGCCCCACCTCAACGTGCACATTACCAAATGGCTCAGCAGCCGTGTTACAGCTGCGTACGTGACGTGAGTAGCACCATGGGGTGAGCAGGCCAAGGTCAGCAGCCCATTCCCACAACCCAAGTGCTTTGCCCCAAACTCTCTGACCCTTGTAAATGGCCCCAGCAGGCTGTCTGTGGAGCCGCTCCGAGCTGCTCCAGACAGGCACTGGACTTCTGCAGTAATGCCCGAGTAGCAGCAGTACCACAGAGGGGCTCTGAACTCAGAAACCTTGCAGCACTACTAGAAATGCAGGTGAAAAACATCACAACAAACTCAAGTGTGCCACTCGATCTTGAGAGGAAGCAGGGAATTTCAGCAGTCTCAGAACTAGCCCAAGGAAAATGGGACAGCAGGGGCAAGAAAAAGGCAAGGAGAAGGCCACATGTTTCATCATGACAGTGTTAGTGAGATAAGTGACATCTGACTCCCAGCAATAGAACCCTTGCTGTGTGCTTGCATGTGTGCACGTGTATGCATAACCACACTTAAGACTCCTGTCAGACAAAGAACGTATTGCTCTGCTGTGAAGCTTGCACAGCAACAAAAGAATAGGGAAATGGGGGACACACTCAGCCCAGGGCAGAAAAACACATCCTTCCAAAGTCTTTTATCTGCCTAATTCAACCCGATCTTGTGCTTATGCCAGAAGGAATCATCTGATCATCCAGTCTGATCTTTCTATATCACAAACCAGAAAGTTTTGTTCAGCTGCTCCACATACACCCTGAAGCTTGCACTTGGCAACACATCTGCCCAGAGAAGCACCACAACTAGAGGTGACAGTTCATCACTCCTTTGGCAGCATGTTCCAACAGATCATTCTCAAAAATAATATGTAGGACTGCTTTTCCTTATTTGAAGGTCTGACGTCAGACTGCAGATATTGCTTCCTGTGCAGCTCTTCTTCCCCAGATTGAAGAGTGCTTTAGAATTAGTATTTTCTCCCTGCAAATGTACTTAACACATTAATCAAGTCAACCCTCCATCACCTTTGTGATTACCTAAACAGACTGAGAACTCCAGCTTTAAGTGAAGCACCTTCTCCAGTCCTCAGATCATTTCTGCATCTATTTATTACATCCTCTTCAATTTTTAATATCCCTTTTAAAATACTGGCTGCTCAGTACTCTAGTGAACAAGTTTCTAGCCATAAACAAGCTGTGGTCCCATTAGTTCTGCTTCAACATGGCAAGCTACTTCTCCATGATTCTGCTTATGCTAGCACTTAAACATTATTTACATCACTGACTGACAAATGCTGGCCCAGCACGGGGAGCTCTGCTAGTTCTGTGGTGCTTCCAGCTGCAACGCATAGGAGCATGACATGCTCCAGTACAGTTAATCATCACAAAACCTGGGGGGATTGGTAGGTCCACTGATGTGCGAAATGGAGCACAGTAATCAGCAGCATAAGGTGATGCTCTGTGGTATGAACAAAGGTAAACCTCAAAGCTTGGGCAAACGTAAGAGTTCAATTACCATTTGCGATGCTGCCACAGTAATAAGGAATGGAGACCTGCTACGCTCAGTTAGGATTTTCTACTCTTCTCTTACAGGACAGGCACCTTGCACACCCATGAAGAAGGTGTCTAGTCACTTGGCTACTGCTCACATCAGGGAAGGCTGACCTTTCTCAAGATTCTCCACAGTCATGGAAGTCTGCCAACCGCAGGCAGGCACCTAGCTAAGACTATGAGCAAATAATATTGCTTTGTGTTTGCTGGCATGTTCCTTACCTTTGTCAGCGACACACCTCCCTAATGGATTGCAAGCTTTACGCAAGCTACAGAAAAAGATTTGATGTTACAGTCAGCTGCCTTTTGGGTAGAGGATTTCCACTGCTATACTGATCTGTCAAGTCTGCAGTCGCACTCCCACTGGGATAGTATGAAGTGAGCCAGATTATGGCAAACAGGAGCAAGTCAGACTTCAAATCTTCACTGATCCTTCCTGACTGAATCTCTGACCTCCCACAGATATGCCTGTTTTGCTCACCTGGTACTCGCTCCAATCAATATTCAGAGATTGGGTCAGAGGGACTGGGATACTTAATGGAGCATCTACGTAATCCTGCAAAAAAACCCAAAACACAACTGGTCAGAGAAAAGCGATGACTTGAAGGCAGCAAGTTCCAGAAAAAAAAACCCAAACAAAAAAAACAAATGCCAAATGGTGCATCTAAGACAGCATCTCAGCAAAGCATCTTTGAATGCACAAAGTGCATTCCTGCAGTGGTAAGAACTCACTCACAGCCTCTTAGAAGAGCTAATGGACAAGAGGAGCTTTTCTGTGCTCCATCAGTGAAAGCCAGGGACAAGGCATGTTAGTTTCTGAATTCCTGTAGGGCTGCTCCACTCAACCACCCCCCTCAGCAGGAGACAGAATGTGAAGACAGAACTGAGAACAGATGCTATCAGTAAGATATCAAATCCAAAACCAGGAGCAACCCATATTTGCCCCTGAGAGGTCAAGCATCCTGGACTTCAGGATAAATGAATCATTTATTTTACATACGAATTTTACAATGAATAATTTAGTACATTCACTATCTGTTTTGTTTGTCCTGTTGGTTTCCTCTTTGTGATCAGAGATAAACACACGACATACACCATCGCTCAGGAACGCTGAGGTAAGACTCAAGCCCACTAAAGCCCACAGCTCTCCATTTTGTAACATCCATGTACCTGTTTCCAGTTAAATATGAGACCTTCAGCTGTATAATCCCGGTCTTTGTACTCTTTAAAAAATTCACAGCCTGCAAGGAAAGAGATAATGAACAACCATTCAGCTAACTGATATCTAACAACTGAAGTGCCTTGTGGGACTGGAAGTGCTGGCAGCCCCAGGCTCCAGAGCACCAAACCAATCAAAACTGCGGCCTGCAGGAAGAGAAGAGCAGTAATCATCAGTACAACGTGCAGCACGGCCTTCCAGCAGCAACAATGCTCAGCAGTCACCACACTCACAGAGCGAAGGGCCAATTCCAAACACACAGCAAATGTGGAGTTTGAGGGACAGATTTTGCTCTTTCCCAGACAAGAGGTTTCACCAAGGAGCTATGCTTTCCAGGGTCATTGGCTTTTGGATGGATCTAAGGCATCAGCCTGGCATGCTGAGTGAGAAGAAACCAGCAAAAGGAGTTGTTGGCAGAGCTCTGGGGAAAGCCAACTTTCACAGGGCATTTGCTGCAGGTAACAAGAAAGGGCTCTGTCAGAGGCAGCTGTGATTTCTCTCACATTTAAGTCTCCTCTTTCAAACACGTGAATTGCCCTATCTGAAGGAAGCAGATAGATAACCATTTCCAAGGTTTCCCCTAGGCCCTCCCTTTCTAAAATTTATCCTTTGGTCCCACTCTTCTCAAACAACTATTGGAAGTCTCTGCTGCAAACTGCAGTCACTTAGTCACAGCTGAGCAGCACCATTAGCACTGCAGCTGCCTGCAGGCTACACGAAACACCTCTCCCAATGTACTGTTGTATGCCCCAGCAGTGCCACAGTGCCCACACTACCAAGACACCCCTGTGCCAGGCATGGAACACAGGCAATGATTCCTACCCTGCAAGTCACAAGTAACTCCAATGGCAAAAAAAAAAAAATCTTTGTGCAAGGACAGGACTAGCCCTCAAAAACACAGAGTGAGGAAGCAATCTGTCAGTTGGGATTTAACTCCAATTAAACAACGTCTTAAAGCAAAGAATGGGGGATTACGGCAGTAACTATTTGCAGCTACAAATGCCAACTACCAGTCAAATGGAAAAGAAGTTTTTTCTGCACTGGAGAGCACAAAAGCTTCTACAGACACCCCACTTTAACCCAAGTCTTTCACACTAGTCAGTCATATCTGGACACTACTTGGCTTACCTAAGACAACGGAATCTCAGAATGACTTTAGAGACAAATTACAAAACAGAAATTTTTTCAATGCAAACCTAGAAACATTGATAAGAATGTATCACAGCATTTGGCCAGTCACTAGAGGGGCTGCTGATCTGTAGATGTGTATGCCTTAGATTTAACAGAATGACAACATTCCTCTATGGACCAGCACTGCTGAAATTGGGCAATATTTGCAGGGAGAATTTCCAGTTTTATAAGGTTTACCTCTAGTGTGGAAGTGAAGAACTGCTATAAGAAAGCAGCTGTCCCAGATGGCAGAAGAGGAAGGACCATCACTGAATATTGCATACAATATGCAGATTCCCATACAGTAAAAACTCTACAGCTCAACTCTTCTTCGTTCTTTACAAACCCTACAAAAAACCTGTGTACACTGTCTCTCATGTTCTAAGTTTGGTGAGGCATATGGCAGCAACATATACCTGTGCCATAATACTTTTATTTCTGTACACCTTGGCAATCTGCATGGCAAACTCAATAGAAATCTTCATGCAGCTTCTCTGAACTGTCACTAATTTCTGTATGAAAGGAAATATACCTTTTTAAAACAATAACAACAAAAAAATGTTTAAGGGCAACGACTAGGAATCAAGGAAAGGTTTGGAACATCCACAACAGTTTTGGGGTTTGTTTTCTCCTCTCCTTTTCTTTGTGCACAAGGGAGAAAGAAGAGTCCTTTTCTTGTGGACAGACCTCAAGCACAGCAGTCTCACATCCAATCCTATCACTGAGCTTGACAGCAGCAGGCAGGCAGCAATATTCAGCTCATCTTTAAGAGTGCAGCAAGTGACCCAGCAGTGGTTGCTAGGCACAGCGACTAATATAGCCAGGGAGACTGGCTGGAGTGGTCTGCATCTCAGTCATACGTTGCAGGCTCAGGTTAGCAGTTCTGCCTAGCACTGAGAATATCTTACAGTGGTGCTCTGGAACACCAGGATTAGAAAACTTTAAGAACTGGGGTTTTACATAACACAGAGCAAGATACATATTTTGTATCAAGTGGTAGTTTGGAGTTGCAGGGATGTCAAAGGCCATCTTAATGCCAGTTCCACCTCTGGGACTTTTTCTCCGCGCTTGAATTAATTAGAACTGCTGAGAAATTATTTTGCCACCTCAAAGAGTGCCTAACGCTGACTCACACTGCAAGAGCATCCAGATTCGTTGCGCTGTTCTCAGTTGAAAAGAGCTTCTTCCCAGAGGGAGCACAGGAAACATTCAGCAAGCCACAGTCATTTTACCACACGCACACACACAGCGGTAGTTCCCAGTCCCCAGAAACGGATTGTCACCTGTCCCTTGGGAGTCCCTCTGGACATCAGTCCTGTACCTGGATATGGGATGGAGAGAAGCGTGAAATCAGCGTAACGTTGAGCTTTGTCCACCTTCTCAGAAGACGTCACACTGCACAGGACAAGAGGAAAACAGCAGGCATTTGTAGAGTATTTTTCACAGAGATACTAGCACCCAAAAAGCTACCTGTCACATCTCCCTGCAAAATGACTTGACTCAGTAGTGAGCAGGGGCAGAACTTACTAAAAAAATTCAACTAAAGAGGTATAGCCCAAAACCACTACAGCCTTCCTCTGAGAGAAATACCAGGAGAAACATCTCCCTCTGTTCCTCTACACAAGCAGAGGGTTCCTTTACTCTCCCCTCCTGAAGGGGTGACTGTCACACCACCACAAACTCTACAGAGAAAACCTACTCAGACTGCAGAAGACAGACGAAAGCAGCTGTCTTGCCCATTGATACAGTTTTCTCTGGCCTAAAACCTTGGGATTCTCTTTACAGCATCAGCTAACTGATCCTGCTGTAGTACTTGTCCAGGGACTGCTCCCATGATGCTGAGTGCATGCCCAATAGCAATTCACATGTAAGGGCTACACTAGCTGCAATCCAAAGCCTGCAGAAAAACAAATGAACCTAGACTCACTTCAAGCCGAACTTCACCTTCTTGTTTTCCACCATCAGGTCACAGATATATCGGACAGACAGATATCGAAGCAGCTTGATGTCGTGCCCTCTGACTTTGTCAAACAGCTGAGAGTCTGCATTTCTGCAAGACAGAACAAGGCAAAGCAAGATGAGCATGGAAAACTGACCACATTGAGTCTGATTCTTTGCACAATACTGCCACAGCTCTCCCCTTAACCGCTTCTAGCCACAAGGCACATAGCATGAGCCTTGTCTCCACAGGTCGGAGTCAAACTCTGCAATGAACCAATACTGCAAACTTCATGCTTGGGGTCCCTCCCCATGTCTCACTCTGTTCTGCAAAAAGCATGTAAGATATAGAACAATTTCTCCAGCCCGGAGATGTAGTTTTTGATGAAGTAAACATGGCCGTGTAATTCAAACACCTTTTAAAATGGCTGTACATATTCCTGTCTCCAGCACTTCCTTCTGGAAAGAGATTAGCAGGTTTTGTTTACACTGGGTTTAGGCAGCCGTAAGCATTCAAAACTCTTTCTCAAAAGCAAGGAAAATAAGATTCCAAGCTTCATGATGGTCTCAAGCCTGTACCCTAAGCCCAGCCTAAGAAATAGCAGAATTGAGTGGCTGAGCCAGTCAGCTTTGGTCCAAACTCCCTTTTCCCCATCCCAGTGATGCATACAAACCTCAGTGCAGAATCTTCCTCTGAAATGTCTTCTGCATCTGCCCAAGCATCATCAGAACCTCCTGCAAGGAAGGTGTTAAGAACTGAAGCTTGTGTAAACCAACTCAATCCCCAATCTGACAAGACATGCATGCACCCAAGGCAGCCATGGTTTGGTACCCTCCCTCTACACATAAGTGCTCTCAATGGTACCCCACATTTCCTCTTCCTGAAAAGTCCATTTTCTCATAGCCAACTCTTCCCTTGTCATTGCAAAGGACCTAGGCAGGTCAAACTGACAGTCAGAAGGACACCCCAATAGTGCTGCACAGTGCTTTGTTAAGCCAAGCTTCAGCTCCCACACTACAGACACCTGATACTCCCCTGAAGAGTTCTCCCTAGAGTCCAGTATGTCTCACCATTAGCAGGATTTGATTCCCAATGATTAGCTAAGCAACAGCAAGTTCTTATCCTCTTCCTTCCATTACTCCCACACCCTGTGTTTGGGAATCAGTACCCTGAATCTTTTGGGCTGCTTTACTTGCCTACACACTTCCCATAACTCACTCTTCAGCCTCAAGTTCTTTTGTCACTCCTTCTCATAAGCTATGACACTGTCCTGTAGTACGGTGCTTGGAAATAGACATAAGATTTCAGTCTTTGCTCTAACATGCCAGGCCTGGGTACAAGCAGGTCCATGCTAGAGCTCTGCATCAGCTCTCAGGAAGAGCTTGCTCTCGTATGTAGGTCACTGTCCCAACACTGACCAGCCTTACCACGCAGACAGTAACAAATGGCTCCTCACTCACCTGAGAAGATATAGTTGTAGCCAGTGCGCCCATAGAGCTCTCCCCAGCCGGCCAGCGTTGCTGATCTGCAAATATGCTGGAGGAATATTTTGTTATTAACCATGCATGCCCCAGGATTCTTCCCCTTATAAGTCTCTGGCCTGTTTGCTGTCATGTTTTCATAGGAACGGTTGCTACCTACAACTACCGCCTCTCAGCAGTCTCCCCTGCAACCCTGGTCCAGATAGAGTTCTCCAAACACGTCAAACTCACAAGTGCCTTTGTCTGTACCTAGTTTTTAAATCACTTTTTCATCTCCAGTTCTCCAATTCACTAATACAGTCAACTAATACAGCCAAGTTAGCAACATCCATGCTCTGTTAATACCCTGCTTGAGCCTTATTTTCACATTCCTGTGGATAAGATTATGCATGGTCCCAGTACAACTCCAGGCAGTTCACTCCTGCAGAAAAAGGTCAGCAGGTTCAGCCCATGATGGCTTCAGTCAAGCTAGATTAAAATTGCCACAGGTATGATTTTGCCATTCATACAGTGTTTCTAAACTGAACTAAGAAAACTGAATTAAGCTACTTAAATTCTAAATGAGACTACTCCTACAAGGCTTCAGCACAAGTAATCCACCTAAAAATTAATCTAATTTCACTTTCTTACAGATCCCCTTGCAGACAAGCCCACACATTCCTAAGGCCATTTATGCAACCTTGCCTCCCCAGGGAACAGACAAAGGGAACTTCTCGTTAGAGAGAAAAGTTATTCAAAGGGAGCTCACTGCTGGGAAGAGTAAGCAGCAGAAAGTGGCAATAGTTGTCTTTTGCCTCTCAAAGACAAAATATCTTTGGTCCTTCAGAAGGGACGTACATACGGAGAAAATGTTTGCTCTTTGGTGCAATTCTCATGACATGGTGAGGTAAAACAGCCCAAAGCCCCCACGGATGATTTATGCAGCCTAGACAGCAAATGCTACCTACCACTACAGGCTGCCTGCTTGTACCCAAGAACAGATTTTTTACAGCATTTGGAAAGGTAACAACTGAAGACACGGCTGCGCAGTTCAAACAGCAGGGAGAAAGATCATTTTCTAAGTTAAGACATGTAACACATGAAGTTTTACCTTTCCCTTGTACAGAATGACTGGGCAAACAAATCGTCCTCTACACCTTGCCATCTTACTTCGGTTGATAAGGTCCTGCAGTTTGCCAACCTGCACAGTGCTCTCAAACCTAGTGGACAGAGATTCAGTTCAGTACACAGACCATCTTCTCACACGTCCTTCAGCAAAGCTGCTACAGACACCCTGGGCTGTAATCCCCATCCCTTTTGCCTACAAGCCAGCTCTGAAGTTAGCAAGCAAGAGAACATTTCCTTTAAGAACTGCTTCCGCTGCTATACAACAGGTATGGATGCTTTTCTGTCTCCTTTTCTTTATTTTGAAAGACCAGCTGCACCGTACATGACAGCAAGCATCTTCAGGAGCAGCAATGTGCTGGCAATACAAGTACCATCAGAACGGTCTGCCACAGACTAACTTGGATTAGACTACCAGAGTACACCAGTGTCTACAAAAATACATGTTCTGCTTTCCACCCCACTACCTTTCTATCAAAAAGAAGCTCAGCACTATCATCAGAGTGATTTCACTATCAGAGTGATATTTTTGCAAGCAAAAATAAATAAAATAGAGAATCAAAGCTTGCAATGAACCTTAGTTCTGGTCACTTGAGCATGTGCATTGCTGGGTAATTAGACAATTGTCTGTAAGCCAGCTAGTGGGTTTAGCAGGTTAGACTAATGTCAGCTTCAATTGTATAACTAGATTTTTTTTTGTTTTCTTGTTAAAGCACAACAGAAACGTGTCCCAAGTTGGAGACACTTTGGAAACAAGTTAAAATTGCTGTAACTTGTCCAAGTACCAGTCTACATTTGATAGGAATCCAAACTGACTTCTGAACTACACAGACCTTCAGGAGAATCCATCAATGCAGGAAAACCAGAGTTTCAACAAGGAATTGGAGAGCATCCAGACTGACATAATAGAAACTAGATGAAGGCTGGAAATATAGACCTGCCTGGTATGCTCTTAGAGATTATCAACAAGAACTTCCAATTAGCCCTTTCCAGCAGCAGGGCTTAGCAGAAGAGCCTAGATGAACTGGTTGATCTCTGGATACCTGTATGTTATCAATATGGTAATTCTGAAAAAAGGGACAAATAAGATCACCAGAAACTCTCCAGTGAGATGGAGAAGTACCGGCATTACCATGCAGAGCACAATATCTCAGCTGAGGTAAGGCATCTGATTCTAGGGACCTACCCACACCTGAAAAGGCACAGCAAGATGATTAGGATGGCCAGGGGACAGTCTATGTTGCAAAAGAAACCACCACAGATTGACTGGCAGAGCAGATGAAGTGAGGGTACAACAACATATACATTAGAATGAAGGAGAGAACTTAGCAACGGAGGGGAAGAAGAACTCAAAGGTGAAGGACAATGCTGGCCAAAGAACAAATTAATACCTTTATGCTAGAAGTTAAAAGAAAGTTACTAAGCTTCAGAATCAGTGAGCATGGAGCAACCTACCTGCAGCTGCCATTCTGTGAAGGATTAAAAAAAAAGAATCTATTCTTAACATGAAAATTGATGTGTTTATGGAAAAGATTATACAAGGTAGTGCTGGTGGAAGCAGGGAGACAGTGACCAAGACCTTCTAATCCTACTTTTTTTTTTTAAAAAAAAAGGACTAAGTTTTCAGAATTTGTAGTTAGAGGCTTAGTATTTTTCATATAACACATTCATAACTATTTTGGTTGCCCAGCTCCAAAGAGCTTTGATATATACCAGAATTTAAAGAACAAGAACCTGAGCTAATCTTCTTCAAATGTTGTGGACACAAGGGTGCTAAGTGCAAAGACAGGAAAATGCTAACACAATATACTTTACAGAGGAGTGCATGAGATTGTGTGCTGGCAAGAGTAGCACATGCCCAATCAACACAACCCAACCTCCGCTCACTGCTGTCACTGCAAACAGCCAAGAGGTCCGCTTCGCCATCTGTGTCCCTCCTCAGAGAGCATGTGAATAACTAACCCACAGGAACGGTCTGTGAGCACTTAGAGATGAGATGCCTTTGAATACAATCCCTGATAACAAACTATTTTGAAACTTTCAGAGATTCTGAGGTACAGATTTGTTTGTGGCATTGTTTTTAAATGAATTATTAAGAGACACATCCGGCACTCTGCTTCAGCTGTCTTTACATTTCCTTTGTAAACACAAAGACAGAGGGAAACAAGAACTTTAATACAGTGTTACCAGAATAGCTCTGTGGCACTGCTTCTAAGTCCAGAAAATGGGATTTGGCAAAAATCACATGCCTGGATGATCAGAAATAATAAGAGAAGCACCTCCCCAGGGAGCTGAGACAAGCTGATAGGTCCCACCTCTCAGCACACTAACTGCACTTCCCCATAGAGGCATCACAGCACTGGGGAATGAGTCTGAACAGCTTGGCAGGAACCTGGGACATGAGGCAAGCATGAAGCCCAGTGCCCCACTAGTGACATGGAAGGATGAGTTCCTCTCCCAGGCTCCCATGCCTGTTCCTTGGAAAGCCTGCACACACACTGAAGAGACCCTCTCTGCTATCTATCACTGCTGTGCTACAAACAGGGCTCTCGGACCTTCTTGTCTCAAGAAGAGTTGTCAGTAAAGCCAGAGATAAACACGAGCTGGAGATAAACACGGTAAGTGAACATAGTTGTATTGAGACTACTGTAGCAAGAGGAAAGGCTGCTCTGAAGAACATGTGCAATGCTCTTCCAGGGACAAGTGATTAAGTGCAGCATAGGTAGGAGTAAAATCTATTGAAGAAGGTTCAGAAAACAGAGAACTCTTAAACAGCAGTGTGAAAGAATATCATTAAGGTTGCTTGGGACAAAGTAGAGAATGAGGTAGAAGGAATGATGTGTATCTTAACTCTTCAGGTTTTTTTGACTTTCAGGTGTTGGGGGGGGGTTGTTGTTCAGAAGTTTTTTTTCCCAGAAGATACTGCTGGGCAACCTTACCTCTGTATTAATTTCCCACTCACCTTACCCTCAAAAATCAGACTCCAAACACGAATTCACCTTTTTAAATGCAAGGGAAACATATCCTATGAGAGCAAGCAACTGTGTTGGCAACTGTATGTTTTATACATGTCTGAAGCAGAGTTGCTTCTCTTTGGGTAGCCATAACAGCACTGGAACCAAAGCATTCCTCTCACATTGTTAGGCTGTGCAACTGTGATCATACTCATTTGGAATGCAGACACATAACAGGATTGTCAGGTGAAACCAAAGTCATTGCCTGTGTCTGAAATCTGGACATTTTCATTAAGCACAGTCACAGTAACTCTAAGACAGCAAGTAAAGAACCTTCATTTGCATTGCCTGCTGCATCTGCCCGCTCCTTCTAGGGGGGACATCAGAGTTCTCCAAGCACAGGGAAGGTGCTCCTAGCTGTCAGATGCACTCTGCTACTTTCTGTGCCTCCTCACAAGCAGCACCTGACCAAGGAGCATACAGCTACCTTGGTTGATAGCAGAAAAAAAAACCACACAGCAAATTCCTCCTGCTACCTCCAGCACCTGCCTGGATTTCAGAGTACTGTTAGCAAAGTCTGATGAAGCAATACCCTTTCTCCCCAGCTGCCCAGCCACAGAATGAACAGGATCAGGAAAAAATATCCACATTTTGCTGGTTCCCTGCACAGCTTCAGAAGAAGCTGTACCAGCAGAACCGATTAGGCAGCGCTGAGTTCAGGTAAGTGAGAACTGCTTCCAAAAAACCTTGGTATTCTCAGAGGTGCGAGGCACCCTGCACACTTCAAGGAGATCTTACCAGCTGATTAAGAATGTTACAAAGATGAAAGGCAGCCAAAGACACTCGGTCTTAAAGGCAGTGTCCCGTTCACTGGAAGAGGTTCTTGTGTTCTGTAACACAAGTGCAACAGTCTCTATTTCATAATTATTCCACAGAGTACAATGATGTAACTAAAAACCGGATTTGTCTAAAATTGTTTAGCAAGTTTTATAGAGATTATCATCCAGAAATCAGGAGGAGAGGGATGAAGAAGGGTAGTCTGTTTCCGTGACTCACTGGGAGAGCACATCAAGACTTGGAAAGAATCGGTATTTAAAATGTCAATTGTCACTGCTGGCTTACAACGGTCTCGGAAGAAAACAGGGCACTGACTGTAAGTACACTTGTTTTAAATACTCGCCAGAAAAATTAAACATCTTTTGCTTTTACAAGAGCAGGAAAAGCAGAAGCATTTGGTTTCTCTTCCCTAAAGACAGTCCTAGTTACATTTACAGCTTCAGAGTTCAGTTT
Source organism: Phaethon aethereus (assembly GCF_964289735.1). Lineage (NCBI taxonomy): Eukaryota > Metazoa > Chordata > Aves > Phaethontiformes > Phaethontidae > Phaethon > Phaethon aethereus. Next base: position 11,282,005 of record NC_138587.1, read on the forward strand.
CGTTTTTTTTGCAGCAAGGGGCTTAATCATTTCTAATCTGATCTAACTGTTAAGCAGAATTCTCCCACCTGACAATCAGTTGTGGCTGTTTTCCAAAGATCCCCTCCTGCAGCACCCAGCCCGCCTGCCAGCACAGCTGCTGACGGTTTCCCTTCCTCAGGCAAAGCAGCTGGACACAAAGCAGTTACTGCCACAAGGGGAAGACAGTGACCACTGTCCTTTTGATTGTATTACTCATCATGGGCACGGTTAAGGCTGCAAAATTGCATTATGTTTTGTTGGAAGAGAAAATAAAGAATGAGAGGCTGTCGTTAAGAGCTGCAGGGAGCAGCTAACTCTCAGCCAGATGCGAGACCAACCCAACTCTGAGCTTGTGGGTCAAAGTCCAGAAACACGTTAGCTTACACTTGCACTAAACTGCAAGCAAGCATTTCCCGTTAACTCACTACACCTCAGCACCCACTGACCCACGTACCATGGGGGCGTTGGACTATTCCTGTTGAGATTGTCTGCGCAGCCCCTGTCAGTGCCACCCCCTGGCCCCAAAATGACTTCCAGACTAAAAATTCTCAACTCAGAGGCCTTCCAGCAAGACCACAGGCGCTTCAACAAGACAGGGAGAGTACTGCAAAGCCCTGCTCCAAACTACGAGCTCTTTCCATCTCTGGGCAAGCTGCAGCACAGCAATCAGTAGGATGTATGCGAGGACAGCATGCAGCAGAACTGGCGCTGCCCCGCAGCACCCGTTTCCTTCCTGCCCCCCGAGTTACAGGCTTAGCTTAGCAGCTTTCACCGAGGAAGCCCAAGAGATTTGGGGAACTCGGAGGAAACCCGTGGGAGCTCGGCAGCAAAGCGCAGCCCTGGCAGGCAGCGAGGGGTGCCCCGGGAGCGACGTGCCCAGCGGCTGACACCACCGGCTATAATTAGCCGCAGACGCAGCCTGAGGGGGCTTCCCCCGGCCGGCGGGAGCCCCGGAGCGGCAGCGGCTCCCGGAAGGCGGGGAAGCTCCCCGGGGCAAAATGCGAAGCCGCCTCGAGCGGTTGTGCGGGACGGGGGAACTGGGGGCCTTACGGGTCGCGGCCGGCGCCGGCGTCGCGCTCCAGGAGAACGATGTGCCGCGGGTAGTGTGCGCAGACCTCGCCGTGCGCGTTGGGGATCACGCTGTAACGGTAGTCGCGGCCGAAAAGTTCCAGGCACCGCCGCTCGATCCGCTCCACCTGTGCACAGCCACCGGTCAGCGCCTGCCGCCCACCGCCGCCGGCCCCCCCAGGTCCCGGCGCCCTCACCTTAGCGGCGGCGCCGCCGCCATCCTTGGCGCGGTACTGTGCCCGGGAGAACTCCAGCAGTAGCTCGGCCAGGGCGCGGTCCCCGGAGCCCACCGGGGGGCAGCCGCGGGCCGCCGCCATCCCCGCGCCACTCACCGCCGCCAACCCATAGCCCGGCCCCGCCCGCCCCTTCCGCCCCGCCACTTGCCGCCACTTCCGCCCAGACGGCCAATCACCGCCGCGCACGCACCACACCCCTTCCGTTCGTCCGTGGGCGTCATCAAGATGCGACGCGCTCCCTCTTGTTGCGCCCTGTGGGGCCTGCTCCGTTCTGGGTCCACCGACCCTCCTCCCCGCCCCGGGGGCACGGACCCCGGCCCTGCTTTCCGGCACCGGGCAGCGAACGGTTCCCGCTGAGCCCCCAGCGGGTGAGGAGCCGCCTGGCTCTCAGTGCGAGCACGAAGAGGGGCACGGCACAAGGGCTGGGCACGGCCCAGGACACCGCAGGCGTGGGGCGGCCCTCGGGGGCGGGCTGTGCTCCCCAGTACTGGAGCTGGGGGACACCGAGGATTTGCGTAAACCACGTTTAGGCCCGCAGAGAGATAGGGCAAACTCTGGCAGGCACCGCTAGGCGGGTTTGACCGTGGCGCTGCTCTTCATAAGGAATCCCGAGCGGGAGTTAATTAAAGAAGCCCTTCTCGGGGTGTGACCGCACACGCAAAGCCAGTCGCAGCGGCGGCTGCGAGATGAATGGTAGCACGGGACCCGCCGCACGGCCATGGATGCGTGGGAGGGGCCGTAGCTCGCATGTCCGGGGTAGGAGCGAGGTGGGAGGCCACCGCGCAGGCACGGAGCCAGCTTGTAGTGTTTGTGCCAGGGTTAACAGACGCCACTGTTGCACTGCCAGCGGCACATGGCAGACAGCTCCTTTGCTCTTACGGGGAATACAAAGGGTTTTTTTCATCTACATACGCCTGATTTGCAAATCCGCTGCGAACCTTGATGAAACTTGGAAGAGAATGAGGCCTCTGCAGTGTTTCAGAAAACTGAGTTCAGCAGTAGCTGCACGGCTAATGCGCTGCATCTTGAGATGAAAACTGGCTCGACACAGTCTGGTCTCTGCTAGTGTTTTGGGGCCAGCATGAGGCTGCTGGGGCGGGGGGAGGGTTTTGCAGGACACCTGCTAGTGTGCATGTGCCTCAGGCCAACAGTCGGCGACACCGGGCCTGGCACACCCGTGTACACGCCGTCTGGGCACGAGAGAGGTGCTGGGTCCGGACCTGCCGCTCCCAGTGCTTGTGCAGCCCACGCTGGCTGCAGCTTACTTGCTCCAGCCCCACCGAGCGGGTCGGAAAGGCCTGCTGCCCTGCCCGCCTGGGGGGCCCCGCACACCCGCAGGTCTCCCCCGGGGTCGCGGAAGGGCCGGGAAGACGAACGCCGTCCCTGCGGGCCCGCCGCCGCCTCGGCCCCACCTCGCCGAGAGGCCAGCCGAGCGCTGCCGAGCGCGCTCCGAACCTCGCCGGGCAACGGGCCGAGCGCCGCCGAGCCCGTCGCGAGGCGAGCCGAAGGCGGACGAAGCGGCCCGATCCCCGCGGGTCGCGCGCGGCGGGCCGGGCTCGGCTCCGCAGTGGCGGGGGGGGAGGGGGGTCGGCGCGCGCGCGCGGCGGGGGCGCGCGCCCGGCGCAGAGGCGGCAGCCAAGATGGCGGCGCGGGTGGTGCAGGGGCCGGCAGCCCGCGGGCGCGCCTAGGCCGCGGCGCCCCCCCCCGCCCTTCCCCTACCCCGGGCGGGCTCCCCCGCCGTAGCACCCCCCCCCGCCTCCTCCCCCCCCGCCTCCTCCGGCAGCGCGGCGGCCGGCAGGATGCTGCCCTCGCAGGAAGCCTCCAAGCTCTACCATGACAACTACGTGCGGAACTCGCGCGCCATCGGCGTGCTCTGGGCCATTTTCACCATCTGCTTCGCCATCATCAACGTGGTGGTCTTCATCCAGCCCTACTGGGTGGGCGACAGCGTCAATACGC
>NC_138587.1:11285488-11439148 GCF_964289735.1 Phaethon aethereus
ACAAAGACAGCAAAACCCTGGATGAGTGGCCAGTTTTACAGAAACTGCTCCCAAATACACCTTACTGCAACTGGGGAAAAAGTCTGATCTGGAGTGAAGTAAATACCTACTTGCCCTAAAATGCTCAGAAATGAGATGCCCCAAAGGCAAAAACTGCTGTCACTGCTGAGTTACCCAAGGATGACTCTGTGCTAGGCCTGGGTTACAGGCTCTAGTCTTTCCATGACTAAAATACCACACTAAAAGGTTCTGGCTTGCAGAGAAATTCAGATTGCTGCTACTGATCATCAGCAAGCTGTAATCATATCAGCCAGGAGTCTCTAACAACAGTTCTCAGCTATGAGGAAGCAGGAGCTGATGGCAACACACAGACCAAGTTATTTAAATATGATGATCCATCCCCGTAAGTCCCAAGTGCCATCAGGGTTACAAGGGCATTATCTGTTAGAGAAAAACTATCACATTCAACAGAGACTGCAAAATAAATAGAAGTAACTCCATAGCTGAGAAATTAGGCAATGATGAAGTGATCTGTCCATCTCCCAGAAAGTCACATCTCACCTTTAGACCACAGATGGATAAAAGAGGGGTATAATTTCAGCTCAAGTTACAAATATTCATTGACCCTGCATGCTGCTTGGTGAGGACAATGCTTTATTCAGAGAAGAAAGCAACACCAACACAGAACTGAATTCATCTCAGTAAGGAGGTGCATTTCACAAAACTGACAAATATCACAACTCAGGGAATCAAGTAACTTCAAAAAGAGCTGACGTAAGGCTTGGAAGTTAAATGAGTTTTTAGCACTGCCTAAAGCCTACACCTGCGTTTTAGTGTTATAATACATTTATCTGAATGTTCAGCCAACTAGAATTATTAAATTTTTCTTCCCAGTACATAGCGGCAATTGAGGCAATGCTGCTTGTCCAAGGACAATAAAGTACGGTTTGCAGAAAGGCTATCATAAAGCATTGATAATGTTAAAGATGAAGATACAACTACTTCACAGACAGGTTTGCAAAGTTACCCGAGCCCATCATTTCCCACCAACAAGGTGTTCAAAAGTTTCGTCTTCCTACCTGCATCTCTCTCAACAGCGCTGTCGCAGGTAGGTGAGGATTCCGTTCTCTGGGATACCTTTGCACCACTTCGCAGCACCTTCTCAAGTATGCCTCGGCCCTCTCGAAGCCTCTCCACTGATGTCGGGACCATCCTGCAACAAAAACCCAGTAACAGCTGAGGATTGCTATTACGCAGCTGAGAGCAACGTGACCAATGCACAAGGGGGCTGTGGGGTCCTCGGTATAATCACAGGACAGGTTAAAGTTTCTGCTTAAATTCACTGGTATGATGTTAGCACAAATGCAAACCCCCACCATAGAAGGGAGGGATCAGAGACCACCAGCTCTCTAGACAGATAAGGAATAAACTTCTGAACTGCTTTTGCAATGTAAATAGCCTCCTGTAGGATTTTAGGCTGCCAGTCACTGGCTACTATGATAGCACTGCCCTCAGAAATACAAAATCTTTACTCTTATCAGAAACATGGTATAAACATCCAGTTCAATAGATCACCTGATTACAGGACTCCTTCTCCCAGAAAAACTGTTTCAAGATTCAACAGCATTTTGAAAATCCTGGTGTTGTTTTAAAATTAGATGCAGTTATTTTGCATAGATTACTTTTACTCAAAGCAGCAAAACCAATACCTTTATGATAATACAGTGTCAAGATAGTACAGTCAGATAATGCAATGTTCCTGGAGCAGAGCTAAGTTGGCCATTTTGCCCATTAATGCTACTTTGTCCCATTTATTCTGTAATGTGAAAACTCTCCACTCAAGATTAGTGCTAGATCTTGCTCCATTATATATTACAAGTGTCTAGTCTGAGGGTGAACAAACAAAAGTGAAGTGGCTTTCCTAAAGCCAATCTGTAGAAGAAAAACAGAGCCACAGATAAACCCCAGACACTTGGGTTAATACTCAATCTACCATGCACAGGACCATCCAAATGTCTTTAGAAGTATGTGTTTTAACCTGTAATACAGTAGCACCTTGATCAGGAATTCTCAATGCCTTTACCCTAGACACTGAAGAACATGCGCGTTAAAAATGATTGAATTTATATATTTAGTATAATATTAAATGCACTGCATACCATGTAAGCATGCAGCTTAACACCATATTAACAGATTTCTGCATTTAATTTTTTCTTTTTTTTCAAATGTATATTAAAAACTGTGCTTTACATTAGCTTTTTTTTTTTTTTTTTCCTTTTTTAAAAATAAATAGCCCAGACATTGAAGTTCACCCCTCACTGAAGCAGAAGGGAGAAGGGGCCAGAGTTCACACCTCATGGAGGTGAATGGGGTGAGGGGGTGAATTCACACCTTCGTTGCTGCTATTGTTTTGCTGGAGACAGTTTTCTGCAAGGCTGGGTTTACTGGGCAGCAGCACATCTGTTTACATTGTGATGGCTGTATCTTGGCAACTGAAAGAGACAGAAACTTAATTTTTTTTAAATGAAAGCTATTGGCAAATATTGTAGAATTCAGCAAAAATCCGGACAACTCTAATAATTAAGGACGTAATTTTAGTTCCCACCATTTTCTTCTGTCCCTAATATTGTATTATTGTGAATGTCTGGAAATGTATCTGAAATGTAAGCACTCAGAGTTAAAGATGAAATTGGGTCACAACTTTAACTCAGTAACATGCAGTTTCTAATATATTTTTTAAAAGTAGAAGAGGACTTTATGTTTGTTAGCCTTGCTCATTAAAACACAGAAGAACAAGAATTTAAAAGGCAGCAAATCTGCTTAGTCCCATTTCAAAACGTATCAGCATGGTTTCAACTTTATATCCAGTGTCCCATAATAATATGATCTTTATTCCCATACAATACTTACTCGTGAAACCATGTGAGAAACTGAATCCAGAGCACCTGCTGAGGAGCAGCAGATGAAGCTCAGAGAATATAAAACATTGTACTAGAGCAAGGTTGCCACAGACACCTCTCCCCGAACTAGGTTTTTTTTTTTTTTTTAATTCAGCTAGGTTTTTCTTTTACCCTTGTGTGGGCAGAAGGAAGTGGCACAGGAGGAGAAGAACATGGGATATCAACACGTGCACAGAATAATATTTGATTATAAAATAACGATTATAAACTAATCACCAGCTGATGGCCTCAGCTGTGGCCAGTCCCAACATCTAACACAAGGTCACCTGGTAGACAGTGTACTGTCAGAGAGGTACAAGACAAATTATTTCTATAAATCTCCACTTGAAGAGTAATGGAGGATTGGAAAAGGGAAGGAAACCGATCTTACTACTCCTGCAAATTCACCCAAACCAATGTTTCTCAAACACATTCAACACAGACTTCGTATTTCTCACTACCTTCAGCATTGCTTAGCATCTCTTCCCTTGCCATCCCCCTGCCATTACATGAGCAGCGACACAGCTGTGTACGTGGAGAAACAGCATTAAGAAAGGTATGCCTCTTCGACTGTGGTGTCTATGAAGAGAACTTGAATACAAAGCAGCAGAGCCAGTGTACTGCATAGCTCCAGTCAGCAGAACACCCTAACCATCACTACATTGACACTATAACGCAACCCTCCGCATTTCAGTGCTGCAGTACTTAATTTTTTGGACGAGACATTACTATCAGGTTCAAAAGTTTTTGAAGACCAGCCTTTCCCCTTATCAAACCTTCGCACGGTAACACGATAAAGGTGCTTTTTCCATGCCTTTGGCAAGCCACCGACTGCAGTCTGGCAAATGTTCTTCAAGTTCTATGTGCAAGGCATTAAGGAAGCTGCAGTTGTTTCACTGTCCCTGCTTCTCACATGCAAAGTTGCAGGAGGCTCTGTTAGGTTTCCTTCTGAATAGGAGTTGACTTAGTATCACACATGTCCAAACAGAGTGAAGGTTCAGCAGGAAAAGACCTGGATTAAATTCTCATTGCAAAAGTAAGACCTTCATACCTGAGACCTTAAAAGGAAACTGGTGGAAGAGAGAGACAACCGTTTAACCTTGTACCTTTCAAGACAGATTTTTGATATCTAAACCAAGAACTACAGGGCAGGCTGAGAAGGCTGTTGGTATCCTTCACAGTTGTTTAGCAATTACGAAGGAGAACAATGCCAAGAGACCCAACAAAATCCATCCAACTGCACTTATTGTTATGGAAATGCCCCCCCCCCGCCCCCCGAGAGTTTGGTCCTTCTCTGTGGAGCAACCTCAGGCTTGCTTGGAAGGGTAACACTCACCACCTACTGCCGATGTTGTCCTGGGATTTGCTGAGAGATGTTGAGGAACTAGCCCCCCTCGAGTCTGGTGGGCTGATGTCCTCTACATGAGGCAGGGAAGGATGAGAAGGGGAGAAGCCACTTTGTGGGGAGGACGGGGTTCGTACTACAGAGCCCGGCAGGCTGTTGCCATCTGTGTCAGTCACAGAACTGCTGCTGCCCTGTCGGGTAGGAGTCCCTGTACATCGCACTGAATCGCCTCCCTCCTTGGCTTCTTGTTTCCGCTTGCGATATTCTAATAGAGATACCTGGGACAGAAAAATGCAGCCATGAGTCAGGGAACGCAGTGGAGTAGGATGGGGGAGGAACATGCCCACACACCATTTTTTAAATCTATTTTTCTGAGTTTGCAGGTGAGACTTTAAAAGGTGTATCGGGATTATAAAATCTTCCTGAATCTGCAGGCACTCTGGAAAAAGAGCTAAGTGGTAGAAATTTGGATCACTCATCAACTGCCATGCTCACCCACATTTTACTACTTATGACCAATACTCCAGTGGAAATATCCAGCTAGTTTGCTTCTCTAACAATCAGGAATTTCACATTACTTCAGTATATGCCTGTATAGTCAAGCATCAGGCCTGTATATCCTCCTCTCAACACCCTTCACTCCCTCACTCTGGTTTGTGACACTATATAAAATGTCTATCAGTATCTGTACACCTCAAAACCAGCAAATAAGAGCCTCCTTCACAGAAGTGGTATCTTCAGAGAGTCCTGTTCACCTGTACTGCTTCAGCCACATTAATGCTAAAAACTTGGTAAAGCCTCACAGAATTTTAACCTGCCTAGAGCAGGTTCCTTCTATGGTGGTTCAGCAGCCAGTATTGCAACCTTCCAGACTATCACCTAAATAAATTACTTGTAGCAAAGGTATAATGTATTTTGTGTAAAGCAGTCTCAAGATTTGTCAAAGACACAGACTAGAAGATCCCAGATAATGCAGTCTCGTAACACAGGGACAGCAGAACCAAAAATACAAAATTATTTCCAGCTGAGCACATACCTTTCACTGTACCTTCCCTTAAGAGTTATTATGAGGCACAGACCCCATAAAGGACTTGCAGAAGGTAGCTCTGATGAAGAATTCATCAACTGTGATTCAATGCCTGCATAGAAGGCTTTGAACAGGATACTTCCAAAAGCAACTCAACATATGAAGGTTTTAAGGTAAGTGTAACTTTAAAAGAAAACCAAAGCAAAAATCAAAACCCTCCAGAAATGCAATGGAAAGAACATGTTCCATCCATCTGCATACTATACAAGTGATCTGAGTTACCACACTTGCAGTTAAAAAAATAAAATCCAAGTACAGGAAAAGGCCCCAATACACATCTACAAAAGTGTACGTTTGACCCATGAGTACCCAGTTTTATCATGGCAATGCCTGATTTGTCATTTTCACTCAATTTTAGTTCCATGAGGGTCACTGGCCTGCTACTAGAAACCAATATGCATTTGCTTTCTTTAAACAATATTCCTGCGGTTTTAGTTTCAGAGAGCTAAAATTTAAGTAACAACCTTCATCCACATTTCTTGCAACGTTACTATGTTTCCATATTAATGGAAATGTTCCAATAGCTTTTAATAAACAGCCTGTGTTTTCACTTTTAGACTGTTAATCCAGGCACTGGACGCCTGGTTTACTTGCCCAGCCTACATTTTAGTGGTATTCTGCTCTCTTCATTCTCCCTGTAAGTCTTTCCCATGGTGCAGACTGTTCCTGCTCAGGTTCCTGGAAACTTAGAAAGTTTCTTTTACAAGAATACTTGCCTTCTTCCTTTGCGGTGGATTCTGTGGAGCAGATCTGATGCCTTCACAAGCCCTCTCGCCGCAGGGAGACATGGATCCATGCACCGTCTCTTTAAGCAGCCCTGACTCGTGTCTGCTGAAATATCCTTCGGCAGGAGAGGTGCAGCATCCTGCTTCCGAATTCACTGGCTTCCTCTCTCCCAAAGGAGCAGATCCCCGCAACAACCCATCTACACGTGGCATAGCGTTCAGTGGGGAGAAGGCATACATTAAATTAAACTCTGTCCGAAAAGCCTGATCAGAGCTTCGTAGCAGCATCTGTGCTTCCCCACTTTTCCCTGGGAAGTTCATCTCTGAAGTAGAGTTTATGGAGGGTTGTGGAGTCAGATCAGAGGATCCAAAGCTGAGCAGCGATGGTCGTTCTGGGCAGGTGTTTGCACCGGAATCCAGGTACCCACCTTTCAAATCCAGGTCGGATCGGAGGCAGAGCTGGAAAATCCAAGAAGGATATAGGAGGGGGGTGGGAAGTCAGGAAAAGGGTCAGGCAAGGGTAAGGAGAGAAACTTATTCAGAAAGTACTCTGTACAATGCTGGCTTACTGCTTTCCAGTTCCTTTCTGATCACCCTTTTGGTCCTTTCCTGCACTGTTCTGCTCATTCTACAGGGGAATGACTGAGACTAAATAATAATCAGTTTAGCTGTCCGGTATGAGATGCGCTTTCCCCTTTAGCAGTCTTACTGCAGCAAGAGGATAAGGCTCAGCACTATCCTCAGGCAGTCAATGAAGAAAAACCAGCATTTTTCAATTGCCTCATATGTCCCAAAGTTGTTGTTAACGCACAGTATTAGGTAGGTTCATTATGGGAAGAGAACAGAAAAGATCTGCTGTCCATTTGCTGTTTTATTAGCCAAGTTCTTGACTGTCCCTAGTCAGCCACTACTAACTTCTGAACAATAAAATGCCCAGGACCTCCAAGCCATTTGTTTTCACTTATTGTGAGCTTCGGAAATCTCTAACAATAGTACATTCATTTAATTTATACTGCATTTCTACATTTTACATTCTCTAACAAAACCATAATGGCATCATCTTTGCGCTGTCACAGCTTCTGGAGCACTAGGCACTGACACAATGGTATATCCATTTATCTACTTTAAGTGCCAAAGAACCTCCAGGGCAACGGCATAATCATCTCCTTCACCATGTTAATATGTGAGGATCTCAGACAATGAGCATAACTGACACTATTTCATCCTCTTTGCAGGACTATACTACTTAGGGAAAAACACAGCAGCACCCAGCTCTGCCCTACTGCTGCTGAGAATGTTTCCTCTGCTGCATTACAGCTCCAACTAATCTGCCACACTGGAGATGACTGTGTATTTTCTACTATGAAAGAGTCTCTGAGCAAGGTACTTCTATGCATACTTTACAACAGGCCAGCAGGTAAACAAAGGATTACTTTCTGGAATCTCCTCAACATTTTAAGCCTGCAAGTGAACAGGTGATAAATCAAGGCTGAAGACAGCAGGTCAGGTGCTAGGTCAAATCTAGTGAATGCTTTCCCTTTTCTTCCCCTGTGGTCATTTTGCTGCTGCTAGGTAAATATCACACACAACTTATCTGCTGGGCTGGGACTGAAGTTGATTATGGCATTTCCAGGGTCCCCAGGCCTCTTGCCTTCACTTCAGTAGCTGAGACATACCAGGTCTTCATGCTGCCTGTTTCCCACCAGTGTCAACAAGTGAATAATAAATTCCAGTCTTCAATTTGTTTGCTCTCTTGTGACAACCCTGAAAACTCTCCTTAGCCTTATTGTGACAGATGTTCCACCTTTATTCCCACCCACCTCCGCACTTCTCATCCCTCTCCTCCCACCACAGCTCAAAACACACACACACGCGCACACGCACACACACACAAGCACAAACACTCCCAGCCTCAAATGCAACTGAGACGGTGTGATAACTACCTCGGGTGACATGGACTCAGGCCTATGCGCAGGGGAACTCTCAGGGGAGGATACGTTCTAGAGGAGGGAAAAGCACCTTGTTATTCATCTACTTAAAAAGTCAAGAAGCAAAATAAAAATCAATTTAAAAACAAGCAGAGAGGTTAGCAATGGCTATTCTAAACAAAGACTATGCCAGGAACTGGCCCCACCCTGGAAAGCAATTCCATCGGTTAAGTGGTTTCTAAGGTTCCTGAAAGCACAGAGACAAGACTGAGTTGCTATGCTCCATACTGTAACTTAGTACCCAAAACAGAGCACATAAAGAATAAGATGCTTCTTTTCTTAACGTTTATATTTCTGATGCTGTCAGATACAGAGTTTGCATCATGAAATATAGCGAATGCCATTTATGGTGTTTAGTATGAGGACACAGGAGAAATGGAAAGCCTGATTTTGCCCAAACAAATGGCAACTAAGATCCCTCAAACCCTGAAGTGAACTTTCATAGACTTTATACTAGAAAACAAAAAATCTTTCCGTTCTCTTCCTACAGTGCCACAGGACTGAGTTATAAAGCTTTATACATGGCGAGATGTATTCACTGGAGTTAGAATTGATGATAGCTAAATGAAACGGACAGGACACTAAAATAGAGACGTTATGAAAAAGCTGCATTGAGGGAAATACAAAAGTATGAACAAAGAAGCCTATGGTCTACCTATGGTTAAGACTCTTTTACTAGAGAGAAAAAAAAGAAGGTGTAAAAGGGGCAAGTGAAGTATAGATGCCCAGTGAAATCAAGGCTTCCCATGTCTTACACATGGCAAGAGAAATAACTAACACTAAAGTGGGACAGGAGATCAGTGACTAGACTGTGAAGGACCATGGCAACACTGCTCTGATCTGCCATCTCAACCAGACCAAAAGTAAGGATTGTTTCCAATCAAGCTCTGTGCCTGAAACAGTCTTTCATCTCTCTCCTCAATGCCCTACAATCTTCCCTGCTAACCTCTGCAGATCTGCCTCTCGGACAGTTTACAAGAAAGGGCTCTCAACGAAAATACTCAAAAGCACACTAAGCTAAAAATACCACAAAGGACTGTTTGCCCTGTTGCAAAACAGATGAGGGATTCCTGCAAAAGAGTCCCTAGTATGGAGCAGTCTGTCACTGCACAATATTTTTTTTTTTAATGGTTTTAACTGACAGAGTGTGAGCAGCCCAGCTGAAGAGTTCTGATTTTTTTAAAAATGAAAATATGCAACAGCAGAACATAAAACTAAAACTGCAAACAGCATGATCCCTAGTCATACAGCAGCAACACAAGCTGCAATGTCCTAGCTGGATGGATGCTGCTAACTCTCCCACAGAGTTTAGGGCAAGGGAAAACACCTACACAGCCTGCTCAGTACTTCTGCAAATTTTTGCAAAAGAAAACTATCAAGAAATCAAAGGTATAAGGTATTTTCCTTCTACCCAATCAAGGGAAAGGAAATCCAAAGAATATAGTGGAAGCTGATGTCAAGTAATTCTACCATACTTGGGGTTACTGAAAGCTGTTTAGGGAAAGAGGAGCTGAGGATGTCAGACAGCTTTTGAGAAGTTGAGCACTGTTGCGTTCTTTGGAAGAGGCAGGGATTGGAAGCCACATTGGTACAGAGATTTGAAGTGGGAAAAACGACTAAAGAACACTGAAAAGCCTCTGAAATTTGGGAGCTATTGTGCAGAAACGGGGAAAAGAATTAGACTAATGTTACTGATAGCTACAAAGTGAGGTGAGGCTGAGCTGCAGCAAGGTTTGACATTTAATAGAGCAGGAGATTTGGCCAGAAATGGAGTAGGGGAGAAAGGCAGCAGTGCTCTTGAGTCTGACACTACAATGCTCCTCAGGATTATAGCCATGTACTCAAAAAGGAAGGTATCCCTAGTGCTATCTCTGCTGTAAATATTCCAGTTCGTCTCTTTTTAGTATTCCCAGTCCCTGGTCAGATTTACCTCAAACTGTAGTGGAGTATTGCAGCGACTAGCAGCCAGAGAAGGAATTGGTGAGAACATCATGCCATAACCGTTGCGACTCTCCTCCTCTCCTGGCAGCGATGAGCAGGGTGTAGCCAGCTGTGGGCTCACTGAGCCAGGAACTGAAGGGATGGGAGGTGGAGGGGTGACGGGAGACAATGGCCTCAGCATCTTCTTAACATTCTGCTCCATCAAGTAGCGAGACTTCCATTTCTTCAGGGGACTCAGCAAGTCTGAAAAACAAACTGAGCTGAGGACAGGGCTGCACCATTAACCTTTACCATTAACCATGTACAAATCACACGCTGCCTGCTTCCCCCTACTCCCAGCCCAAATGGAGCCCAGGAGTCTCCAATGTGACTACAAAAGGTTCCTGAAAATGAAGTACCTCTGAAGTACTTCTATACCAGCCTTGAGACATGTCTTGACACTGATAACAGAACAATACGTAATCAGGAACATATGGTGAACAAGGAAAGGAAGTATTTCAACTAAAAGTAAGCACAAGAGGGAGCTAGGGGAAAGGGAGCTAGGAAGGGATAAGAGCAGAGGAGACTGGAGGAGAGGGGTCAGAGGACATGTCACTTTCACTGCTATGAACAAACCACCAACAGCTCAGTTATCATTATCTGAACCTAATAGCTCCCTATAGCCTACGTCAATACAGCCCAAACACACTTCACTCCCACAAAGGATTAATGCTTTTCCCTCAGGTCTAATCCTATTCAAAATAATAACTTTTATTGATGCTCAGTTAAAAAAAAAGAAAAAGTGTTCAGTAAATTCTGCAGTTCAGTTGTTTGCTTCTTCAGGTCTTGCCTGGGGACATGCATTTATTGGTTCTGGCAATCTGTTCCTTTCTTATTCATCTAACTTTTCAATAATGAATTCTGTATGATCTGTGTGATGTCTAGCTTCCTGTCTTCCTTAGAAAGCTGATCCCTGACTGGGCAGAGCTTCACCCTCTTTCTCTGTAGAAAGATTCAGACACAATATTTAACCATTCTGCTGCTTTACTCACAGATTTTAGCTTCTCCATCTTTGAGACTTACTTAATCATTCGGTTATTACATACGTGCCTGTGAGACTTTGCTATATCTTCCTATAGTCAGCAGATATTTAGTTGTCCATCTAACAGCATCCTGCTGAAAAGAGATGATATTGTACTCTTTTTCTTTTTTTCCCTTCTATTGGACAAATGATCACACGGCACTGAGGATGATGCAAGATAAAGCGATTATCCTTTCACAGGAAAATACTGAGAAACTTTACACATGTTCAAGTTATAATGGGTCTACAGAAATCTAAATGAATGGCAAAGTAACATTCTCACCTACCATAAAGCTGCGCCATCAAGCAGCAGTACACATTAAGATGTCATCCTGTACAGCTGCCTTTGTTATTCAGCAGCTCCCCTAGTTTCACTCAAGCGCCCACGCTGCCCTGATGGTGCTGAGCACTTACCTGTGTCATCTTTGCAGATGCTGGAAGAACTGCTGTTCTCGTTACTTTGGTATAGACATTGGGTTCTGTTCTCCTGCGGAGCTGGTGAGGTCTGAGTCATCCCCTCTTCCAGGGCTTGTTTGATCCAGCGCTGAAAAAGAACAGGACTACATAAACGTGCAACCCCTCTGGTACTTTCTATATAATCTTGCAGGATACACTCAAACTCCTACACTTCTGTGCAGCAGCGCAGACCGCTCACAACACTGATATTACCTCCTTTGCTTGCACTCAGACAGGAACCCGTCAGAACACAGCTGTTAGTGCTGAATCTAACACCTACTGTGATGGGGCTGACTGTGCTCTTGAGATGTATTCTAGGGATCAGCAGTCTTCAGCAATAACACAAAGATCAGTAAAAAGCAAATTACAAATTAAAAAAATCCCAAACTCTGACAGCTAAAAACTATTAAAAGCAATCTTAATTAAAAGAAAAGGGACATAAATTTGATAAATGATCTTAAAACCCAGATTTTTGCAAAAAGCTATTTCCTGCTCAGGAGCACAAACACACTGTTCCCCCACACCACTAAGGCATCTTAGACTCTAACATAGATGCTGCTCTAACAATTCCAGCAGGAAAATGGTTGAGTTTAGTCACATAACAATTCTTCCAGGACTGTGCTTGCTGTCAAAGAACAAAAAAATAATCTGATAGAATGCAAGCAGCAGTTTTTAAGGGGGCTAAAACAAGAAAAGAATAATAAAGGCAAATCTTTTCTTCATCTACTAATAAAAGAGATAAAAGTCACAGTGGTCTTCTGAACATGGACAATAAAGAATGTTTTACATTTCATGCAAGTGAACATGAATTGGAGTCTCAGCAAATCAGCTGCTGCAGTGGGTGTGCTAGCCATGTATGTTGATACAAACTGACTCCTGATGGCAGGCAGAAAACCTTTGTTTACTTCACTACAAAAAGTAACTACCATAACAGAACAGAAAACACCCAAGCGATTCAGTAAAATGACAGCAAACGGCTGAAAAAATGAACACAGTAATTTGCATTTGTGTAGTTGACCCAAGGGACTCACTTTACCAGCCTCCTATTCTCCCAGAGAGGTTTAAAATCATAAGTTTACCTTTCAGTAATCCACAGCTCATCTGCATGCCAGCAATACGTATTAGAGACACACGTATGTGACTTATGATTCCTCAAAGCTATCATGAAAGTGCACCAGAAACTTAGTGGCTACAATCCTCAAAGCGGAAAAAAACTTCAATGCAAGGATGAAGAGCAGGTGACAGTATCTATTTTGATGGCCTTCACTACTGTACAGCGGACGCTTCTTCTCTGTTCAAATATATCTCAATGGATTCCACTGCGGCCACCGAGACAAGTGAGAAGTGCCAGCCAGTCTGGAGCACTGCTACCTCAAAAGTGGCACCTGATCTGACAGCCAAGTCACTGTACAATGTGTGATTAACGTGAGCAGGTTATACAGTTCAGTTGCCTTGCGAGGTTCAGATATTGGCATGCTTTGGATGCAAACCGAGATCATCAGCTGAGGTTTTCTGGCAGAGTCCTCAGTAGTTTATGGAAGAGGCCTGCTGACAATCCAAGAAAATATGTGATCTATTTCAACAGCCTTTATAAATCCACCTTCCTGACTGAGTAGTCAGAAGCAGACAAGACAGAAAGATCAGGTCTTGAGAGAGCAATATCATCTTCTGGACCATTTCTAGACCTCAGCTGGCTGAACAGGAGGTCTTCCCTCTGAGAGTTTTCTAACCATTCCTGAACATAAGCAGCAGACTTTTTCTACATGTCCAGACTGTTAGCGATAAAAACATTGAATGCTAGCAAGCATTTTGCACAAAAAGGCAGGGAAACTCCTACAAAGTGGATGAAAATCCTTACTACAACAATTATCGATTATTTATTTTCAAAAAGCAGAGACCTCACAAATTACTTTCTGCAACATCTGTTCTGGACACAGAAGCTTTCAGTATTTTATTAATTATTTAGATAACGGAACAGGCAGTGTACTTAAATTTTCAGATGATGCCAGCCCAGGAGAAACAAGAACGTGCTAGAAGACAGTATCCAAGATTTTCTTACTAAATTGGGAAACGGATGGGGAAAAACAGGACACAGCACAGGCTAGAACAAAGTACCATATAAAGCCAGAAACAATCACTTTTAAAATTACAGGCTAGAAAAGTAATGGGTTGTTCTAACAAACATAGTAAATCGCGAACTGAACAGGAGTCTAAATCAACCTGTAAAGAAAAGTCAGTCATCATACTGGGATGCACAAAATGGGTAGAGGCTACAAGACACAGAGCAACTTTCTGCATTAAAAATGCCCCAGCTGCAATACAACATTCAGTTTTCGACACTCGGCTTCAGGGAAGATGTGGACTAAATGGAAGTTGTCCATAGTAAGACTAGTCCATTCCCTCTGCAGCAATTAGAATTATGATACGACTAGAAAATAGCCCAAGGCAGCAAGAGATTGGAAGACTTGTTTCCGTGATAACAGTTTTCACTGAATTGTGAGTTTTCTGTCTAGTTGTACAGCAAATGCACCAAGCAGAGAATTGGGTATGACTCTGCCAGTTCTGCTCTAGGTGCTTCTCTCTTCCCTGAGGCTCAAAGACACTGTTAAGGGTTCAAAAAAGCAGCTCGAACCTTGCAGTTCTCAGCTTAAAGATACATGGGGAGATTGCCCAGGCACATAGAAACAAACATGATTTTGTTCATACGAGTACATACGAACTATCAAGAGCTTTACTTATGAAGGAAATACCTACGACAGACCTTAGTTTCTTTTTGTAGGTGTCTGTTAGTGCACGACACAAATTGGCTGAAGGTGGAAACAGCAAAGTCCAAAGTTTCCCTCTGGAAAAACTCCCTCAAAGGCAGGCAAACAAACCAGATCATGGTACCTGACTTTGAAAGCTACCAAGACTGGAGGAGCAGAAAGGATTTCCGTAAAATTGTTCTCAGCTAATCACACAGGAACTGGAAGACCCTCTAAGCAAAACTGACAGGCGATAGACAAAGATGGATACTGGTAGAAATCGGACTGAGCAAACTAACCTGAACTACTTTTTCCCTGTGGATAGGTAAGTGCTAGTATTTACTGGCCACACACCATCTCTGGAGGAATGAAGACCTCAGCTGGGCTCACTTCAGGCTTCCTGCACGGCCACAACTATCTGTTGTAGATAGACAGTCCATGATCCCAAACAAAGAGCTGTGGGCTTGTTCTTGGGAACGGGCAAAACTCAAAGCTTTGCTAAAGAACAAAGGCTCTCCAAAGACAATGGATCTTGACCGAGGCACTGTATTCTTGAGGTCTTTTGCAACATTGTCCGATCCCCACAATGCCAGCCATCCTCTGATTGTGAAAGTAGTAACATAAAACATTCTAAGGGCAACAATTAAAACTCCTTGAATCACATATGCTGGATAATAAACAGCCACTGCAGATTTGAAAGCACATGTTTCTAAAAAAAAAGAGAGTCACAGAACAGTTATTCTACCATGGTGAAAGGCAAGGATGAAGACTGAACCCTGGCTAGGAGAGGGTCAGCAGGCATAGCCTGGAGGCTGCATCAACTGACACAGCAGGCAAGGTCAGCTCAGCAGTAATACATGGAAATAGGCTCAAAAAGGACACAACAACTTTACAAAAGTGCCAGAAAGTTTGATGGGTACATAGCCCCTGAAGGTAAGACATACCTTTTTGCAGGAGCTGTAAATTCCATCCAACAGAAAGGGCCTTCGACGTCTCTCAGGGTTGAAAGGTGAACCAAAACGAATGTAGTGTTTAGGTGTGGTACAAATTAACGGGGAGTGGATGAGACCTGGCAACATATTTAGGGTAGTTGCCAAAACTGTTGGGTCTGTAGTAATGCGCAGAGGGCATTCAATAGGGCACTCCTGCTTTTCTGCCTTGTCATTCAGCCATTCGGTAACAAGATACTGAAGGAGAAAACATACATGTCAATGCAACTAGCATCGGTGAAGAAGAAAGGCAATATGTCACAAAGATGTATGAGGAAGTGATGCTTAGGTCAGCCCGCATGCTAAAACCTCCGTCCTCAACAGGAAGGATCACAGCCAGGACTTCCTGTGTCAAACCCAATTCTCATCTGTTGCAGGCACAACAACAGGTAATCCAGATTTAAAGAATTAGCTCAATTTTATGCTCCATTAACCTTATTAGAAGGTTCTCCCAAAACTTGATCACCTTGTTCAAAACTAGTTTCTAGCTGCAAGCCTAAATGCATTAATGGCTAATTTGTGCCCAGTATGTGGCAGCTGCCCGCTAGCTTCTGCAGTTTCTCATCCTTTCCCTTACAAGTTTCTCCCAGCTTGTACATTATAGTCTGCAGTCACATCTCCTCTTAGTCTTCAATTCTAAGCTGAAGGCTAACGCCGTCTTCTTTGTCCTAAACAAATATCCCCCAGCCTGCCATTCCACCCCCTCCCAAAAAGATACTGCCACTGATTCCCACATCAAACACGTTTTTATGCCATTCTAAGTTTATTTTTAAATTCCAACTAATCTTTACTACATAGTGACTCTGCTTTTCTCTCTTTGTTCTCTTCCTTGTATACAGAAAAGAACCTTTGTTCTACTATCCTTCAAAAGATGCAACACCCTGGTTACTTCAAGGTGGTTACACCTCTGTGCTGCTTGACTTAAGGTAACTGTCTTGTTGACAGTTGTCTTCTCCTTGCTAAGACATTGGGAATACGCAGAAAAATTACTGAGATCGTACGCATCCAACCTTTTCTAATAAACACGCTTTCTTTTGGGCCCAAAAGCTAGTGCTCTTTTCCAAACTATCAGCATCTAGTTTTTAAATGCCAGCTACCCCAGAGTTGTAACAACCACTTTTGCATGCTGCCAACAAAAGCTTTTGCTAGCTTTCTGTGCATAGATCCAAACACATCAGCTATGTCCATCTTTCTGTTAGTACCTTGTTCCCCTACAGGAACAACACAAACACAACCAACTTGCTGTCCTCATGGCCTTTGCCAGCCATCTCCCAAGCCTCTCACTGCCCTCCGCACCAGTACTGAAACAACTGTTTTTTGCTTCCCTCATGCAGGGCTCGCTCAGCCTCTGTCACCCAATTCCTTATGTTGCCAAGCCCTCCAACCCTTCCCTCCCAGGGCCCCTCAAGCTGGAAGCAGTTTCTTCCCCGCGTACACAAAGCTGTACAATTTGTCTCTTTCTAGACTCTTTGCCGTACCCAGAAGTGAGACCCTTCCTGTTGCCTGTACCACCCTGCCAGTATCTAAGGTCTATGCAGACTTGGTGTAAAGATCAGGTAATTTCTTTTTCTCATCTTTGTGTGTACAGGGCTAAGCAGCCAGATTCTGAACCATGACAAGGGCTCTTAGTCACTACAAAACAAATAATACAGTACTATAAAGTCACATAATTCCAACTATTTTGAAGAACTGTTTCCTCTGAACCAACTTTTCCCCAAAGGCCACACAAAACCTCTTCTTCTCCTCTCCAGTTTGAGTGCTTGGTCATATTTACCTTTTTTGTTTTGGGGTACTTTACTGCAGCTCGATTAGACTGAGATCCTGCAGCCAGGATAGCAGTTGGGTCAGATCCCGCCAACTGTCTGCCTTCTCCTGGACCTTCCACATTGCTGACATCTGTTGCGGTTACCAAGCTGGCAGTGCTTCTTTCCTCTGGGACAGCCTGTGCAAGTTCAGCTTGCTGGGAACTGGCTTGTTTCTGCCTTCTCAGTCTTTGTGCTGAACTGGTCCGGTATCGAGAGAACCGACTTTTTGGTCGGGGCCTGGAAGGTTTTGCTGGAGCTGGCTTAGTAACTGTTTTTTCAGGGACAGCATCCTACAATATAAACTGTCATTAGTCCAAGCACCTCTAAAAGTATTCCTTTTCTCTGCATACAGGATCAAGGATTGAGATTTATTTATTGACTACCTGACTCAGAAAATCTGGCTGGACTCTGCTTGTATTGGCTCATGAGATGGCTTTGGGGACCCTTCTAAAACACTGGCATATTCTTGTTTTGTCTGCTGTGGTCAACCAGAACATTGGTCTTAAGGAAGAAAGCAGCAGTATGAAACTTGCCACTTGTCTCAAGGTAACTGCTCTTACTCCTCATCTGAGCTGACGTGTATCATTCCAGGCAAGTATCTGGGCCCAGCAACATAATGGGAACACATGCATCCAAAGTAGACCAGGACAAAAAAAACCAAAGAAAAAGCAAAAGAATTCCTCAATCACTGCAGTTACGCATCCAACTTAAGCTCACACCAGTACAGAAAGAGCCCACTTGGTGAAGGAGCTGGGCTTGTTCAGCTCAGGGAAGAGAAGACTATGGGGGACCCAATAGCAGTCTTTCTACATCCAGACTGAAGCCACCAAGAAGATGCAGTGGTGCATCATTGTATATACAGTGAAATGAGAGGTTCAGACTGGATACAAGGCAAAATTTTTTCACCATGAGAACAGTCATGAATTGGAAGAGTTTTCTCAGAGGGTCTGTGCAATCTCCGTCCTTGGAGGTATTCAAGACAAGACTGTCCAAAAAAGCTGGCCAACCTGGTCTAATCTCAGAGCTGACCCTGCCTGATACAGAACAGATTAGAGGCCCCATGAAGCTCCTCCCAACCAGAATGATCTTAAAAGATATGCTGCATCTGAGCTTGGTACAAGCTATTAAACAGTCCTATCTTCATCTTACCGCTACTTGTGAAGACCGTCGTGTGTTCACCCCAGTACTGCTGTTACTGTTTGAAACATTTGAAGCAGCTGCACTCAGTGCTGAACTTCCATCTTCAGTTTCAGGAGTCTCTGTTTTTATTTCCTCCAGCTCAGGAGCTTCAGAATTTATGCTGATTTCAGCATCAGTGCTGTTACGGTCTGATGGTTGCTCTCTTCTCCTCTTTCTCTTTTCCAAGTTTTCAAACATGTGCATGATGGCTTCTACCTTTCTGTCTTCCCGGGACTAGAACACAAGAGGAAATTTAAGTCAGCACTGCAAATTACGCACATAAGAGGAGGTAAGAACAGATATGGGATGCAGCACAGGAAGGAGAACAACAATTGCCAAATAGCAATGACAAGAGCCAGAAAGGGGACAGAGAGAAGCAGTTCTTTACAGATATTTGCATTTTTCAATGTGGCAGATTTCCCAGAATAACAACATAATCATGTGTTCATAGAGTAACTAGGAGAACTAGACTTTGTTCTTAAATAGGACCACTTAGATACTACTGAGTTATATTTGTAAAATAGCCACAAGGAAATGCATAACTTTGAAGAACTAAAAACTGTAAGAAAAAATAGAGTGAAGAGATGACTTGGAAACAAATAGAGCTACTCATTAATGACAAAACATTAGAAACAAACAGAGCCAGAGGCAAGGGAAGTAAATGAATCAGTAATTTGCAGCAAGTATAACACACCACACAAACTGACTAAAATGAACCAGATTCATTCCTTCCCTGATGTTAGGAGATCACCCAGCTCAAAGACAAAAGCTCTTGTCTAAGCAGCTTACATAGTAGATAAGAAAAACAGAACATGAGAGAATAGAGAGGCAAAACAAAGGTATTTATCAGGTAAACAGAAAGGACAGGAAATCTTATCACCTAGCTGTGTCAGAAATAATTGGTAATTATGCATGTAAAAGGCCCAGAACAATAATGCTGCAGTGATTGGCAAAAAACAGGCTGAATCAAGTGAAATTTAAGAAGTAAGCGCCTTCTGAGACTTGCAATGAAGGAGAAAGTATCTGAAGCACACAGTAGTACTCAATCACAGCAGTCTGGCCTTTACAGTTTTCAGTTCAAAAATATTCAATACACACACAAAGAATTACAGACTGGGAAAACTACAGACACAGGTATTTACCTGGTGCCAACTATAGAAAACTGAATCTCATTAAAGCAGATTAACTGGTGCAACATACAGGAACAGGGCGTAGAGGCTCAAGGCAAACTAACACTTCACCTTGTTTTCTTGAACTATACTGTCCCAGAAAGAGATCAGCTTCCCTGCATTAAAATGAAATCTTCCTTCCAAGTTTAAGGCCAGTCTGATGGATGACTGACTGCTCTTATTCAAATTTTAATAGAAACTGACTGCTTTATCTTGCCTGTTCTAAAAAATCCATGAGATAATCCAAGGATCTCTCCTCTGGATGGCCCTTGGCTCTGCCATCTGCTGCACTATCTTAATGTTTAAAGCATTCTCAGTAAATTTACACACTGACGTTCCATATTTCTGATTAGAGAAAGATGGGTGACTAAGGTATTTGGTGAACAAACAAAAAACAGGGAACTCCTAGCTCCAATACATTTGTTGGCTGGTAGAAGGATGGGAGCACTTTGCCTTTTTTTCTTCCTTGGGTTTTGTTTGTTTATTTGTTTGAGTTTTGTTTGTTTTTGTTTAAGTTTGTGTTTTGTTTTGTTTTTTTCTTTTTTAAAAATTGTTTAAAAAAATAAGAACTAAGTAGAGCTGGAACAACTCCATTCACATGCATAAAGCATTCTAATCCAGGAGCAATCCCTGGTGCCATAAGAAGCATAAGAAAAAAATCCCAAAACCACAGCTCTACCCTGTACAGAAGGTGGCTGAGAAGGGCCTCAATGATCCAAGAGTGCTAAGAAATATTTTGACCAAGACAACTGATGAAGACAACAACAATTTGGGAGCACAGCAAATTTTGTTGACTTGTGCCAATAGCACTGTTGGTGGTCTATCCCTCTTACTAACTTTTGCCACTTGATCCTACCCTTTTCCCACATAGCAACATATTTATGAACCCATACAGGGAACACATACGAGTTAACAAACCTAACCCAGCAAAACAGGTCAAGTTTTAACAAAAATCAGATTCTGGTTCATCATATGATCTAGTTGAAGATGTCCCTGCTCATTGTAGGGGGATTGGACTAGAGGACCTTTAAAGGTCCCTTCCAACCCAAACTATTCTATGATGCTATATGGCCCCATAAATTCTTGGACTGGCAATAAGGAAGGGCAGCAGGAACATAAAAAGGGTGCAATTACCTTTTTTGAATCTGGTGTTGCTTGTCCTGTTAATGGTATGTTTTCGACTACAGAATAGCCCTGAAAGTAACAGTTAAACTTTTAAATCAGGAAACAAATCTGTCGTATACCTTCTAATCTGCAGTATCCTAACATAAATCCTTCTGGGATGGGGAGTCAATCTGGGTCATTTGTTTGTTGGCGCTTTTTTTTTTTTGTGGGCTTTGTTTGTTTGTTTTGCTTTTTAAATCAAATTACTGAAGACCACTGACAGTTGGAATTTGTGTTGAAACAAGTGAAATAACCAACTGGACCTATTAGTCACTGCATGAAGCAAGTCCTAAGGGGGATGATACCCAGACTGAGAAAGGTACTTGCCCGTCGGCTGTGGACCAAGGCTCCCTGTTCATCTACAGGCTCCTCTTTCTCCGCTTCTTGTTTCTCCTCCTTCTCTGCCACCTGAAAGAGAAGCCCAGACCTAGTGTGTCAAACAAAATTTTGTATTGTTTTAAAGTTATCAAGATTCCTATGGCAATCTAAGGTGCTAAAGGTTTAAAAAAGGCCTCCTACACTTTCTGTTCTGAAGATCCCAGTGCTGTACTGGATCAGGTTCCACACCACTGAAGGATAAAAACATATATAAGTAAGTGTCAAGTGTTTTACCTCATTGTCACTGACTGCTGCGGGTCCCTCAGGAACTTCCTCCGTTTGCTGACTGTTGTTCTCATCTGATGCAATGCCCTGCTGTTCCATTTCTAGTTCCTTCCGACGGGCTTTTCGTCGGCGTGTTTCTGCCCCAATCAGTGTGCCTAAAACAGGTGGAGGTAGGTGTTCTGCAGCATTTGGGCTACGTTTCTGCACAGGGCAATTCCGGTTCCCCTTGTGACACGCACAGTCCACTTTATAGTTGCTGCTCCAAAACACAAACATAATTTGTGTCACTCTTCATTTCTCAACCCTTGTACAGAGACATTCAATGCATCTCCTACTAAACATCTCACCACGTGCCAAAGCAAGGACAGCAGGCTACCTTATGGCCTCTATTGTAGAATATGCCAGCAGAACTGGACAGAATAGCCGGAAAATGCAATTCAGTAGAAAACGGAGCAAAATGTAGAATGCGAGGAAAGGGCTGGAGGAAGATGTCCAGTCCAGGAGGGCAGTGGAGAGCTCCTGGGCGAGGTGAAGGACTCACCAGATGTTGTACTCATAGTCAAAGGCGATGGTAACCTCTGTGTCCTTGGCAATGGTGGCAACAGCATAGATACACAGGTGGATCATCCCATCAGCAATCACATGACGAACCTTGTTAAACAAAGTAGAGAGAAACTAACATCTCCACAAGTTGCACTTCTTACTTCCAAGAGGGAAGCCTCCTTCTGCAAAGTACCTCTTATCTATTCTGTGAATAATTATCCTAAATTCTCCATAGGGAAAAGCCTGCTTCACTGCTCGTCTCATTCTGTGCTCTTCCACTTACATTTACTACCACCTGCTTACCCTAACTATCGTTCTATAGCCAAAGAAGAGCCATAAAAGAAATCTTTTCCTTCCAGAGAAAAACCTCATGATCCCAAACTTTCTCATCTTCCAAGTATAAGCCATCGAACAAGCAAGAGATGCAGAGAATTTACCCCATTTACTGCATTTTAAGTTTGACTACTCATAAAAAGGGAATGCACTAAGCCTGTGTAAAACATGTATTCGCAACCACAGTGACGGTGAAGAGAGAATTTACCTCTGCATTTGGAGTGCAGGAACGCCTGATGAACCTGGCATCATTACCAAAGGTGCGGGCATCAACACACATTTCAACGCCATTGAACTTGGAGTAGAACAGCACAAAGGGATATGGCCTGGAGAAGTAACAGAACATCTCAATCCCAAAATACCCAAGTCCCGTGGCACTTATAACAGGTATGCCTCACTTCACTGGAAGCAGCGCTTCCATTAGTGCTATTGCTCTGGACACTTATGCACTTCCATCACCACAATTTAACAGATCTACTTCAGAGGGTTTTGGTCCATAAGCAGAGCATCAAGCTGAGGTTGTATATTTGATTTCACATTTCTATCGATGGCACAGCTGACAAGGGCCCTGTAACTGTGCATTATCCCACAGAGACACTAGTGTCTCCATGCCATGATGCTCTCATACTAATCATTTCATAGTACTCTTACTTTTTGAAGAAATGCCCATTGACCTCGAATTGCTGTCGTAACATAACCTTCCCTCGATACTCAATTATAAGGGTATCTAGAGCCAAGTCTCTTGCTGCCCTCAGGATCTTCCGGTGCTTCTGAACCCGAGTCACTCTTCCCAGCTGCAGCTGTAACAAAAACCAGAGCAAAATATGAGAATTTAAACCAAAGGCCTCTAACTCATGAAGAATGTTTTACCTACATGAAAAGAAAAATTACTCTAGTAGCAACACACAAACTCTGCCAGGGAAATATATTGTTTATTCTGTACAAGTTTAGTAATGACCAATGACCTTGATAATATTTATCAAAAACAAAAAGCATGCATGCCTTTCCTTCAACGGGAAGTCTCACAAATCTATCAGACCAAGTATTTCAGTCTTGCAGCTTGGAGGCATAACCAGACCTGTCAGTTGCTGCTAACAGGGAACTGCTCCGCAATTATGGCCACTTTCACAGCCAGAATAACTCAAATCTTCCCTAAATTGTAGGTTGTCACACATTCAGAAGAAAAAACACAAGCTTTTCATTCAGCAGAGGATGGTAAATTCTAGCTAACAGGCAAAAGACTTAAGCTGGCAATTTCTATCTCCATCCAGAAAATTCTCTTCATCTGCCTGCTCAATTAGTGCTGTGGTTTTTTTTTTAAATGAAGAAATAAATTTTTAAATAAGTAGTGACAGTTTGCTGAATTTTCTTTATGTTGAAGTCTACAGCTCTATTACAATGGATTTTCACAACAGTGTGTCTTGACAGTATGAAACCACAACATTCTTTAAGCACAGATATCCAAATTCAACACATTTTACAGACTAATGAAAGGGATATTACAAGCACTAGGGCATAGGAAAGACTTCTTCCATAAAAACAAAGTACTTTTCTTGCTTAACAGATTGAACCTCTCTCTGCAAGTAAAAATTATGTGAAGATGGCTGGCTGCCCCACCACAAGACCTGTGCCTGGTCTTTCCTAAGCATGCTATTCACTGCTCATAAAAACGTGGTTTTGATACTTTTCCGGAATGAACTGAGGCGTAAGTGTTCTTCAGTAATAATGACAGTCATCCATCTAAACTAGAAGTAAAATACAAGATTTTATTAAAAGCAAGCTCCCAACTTTTCCTGATAAAACTCTCTTGTTAGAAACAGCTACTGAGCAGGCTGCTCAAATGGGTAAAAATCATATTACCTTAAGAAGGGGCTCAGTCTGGACAATGACAGAACGCATGACGTTCTAACCTTGTGAAAATAAAGTTAATGCCTTAAGGCAGCACACTCAGCACCGGGAACCAAAGCAAGCCCTCCATACTGACTATACGAAAGTATTGAACCACAGATTTTTTTGTGGCAATCTTGTATGTGCTCTGAATTAAACCTCTTTGGAAAGAAGATGACACTTGTTGCTTTAATATGACTTCCGTTGGCTGATCCAAGATCTGCACTATAAGTAAGATCTATTTGTTGACTTCTCTCACTCAGGTCCAGGATAAATACAGCTTTATAAAAATATTCATTTGAAACCTATGCAGATGGGAGTAATGGTCTTGCTATCCCAGATCTCCTTAGAGATATATCCAGTGCTACATTTATCATGCCTATGGGGTATAACTCTTTTTCATACCACTGTATCTGCCAGCAATTGGAAAAACCTGCAGTATGTATGCATGTATGGGAGACTAAAAAGCCTTGCAGGGTGTTGTTCATCTCTTCGTATCTCGGGTCCTGATAGGAGCTCACAGAAGGTTCCCCAAGTCCACTGAACTGCTATAAAAGAAACATGTTATTTCCAGATTAAGAAGCCACACTGCTGGCGCTGATTTCTGATCAACAAACCCATAACACAAATGAACTGTAAGATAAGACTCTTTACATTGCCCAGAGTAGCGGGTAAATTATTTTAAAAACATTGGATACACTTTGTACTATCCAACTGTGGTAACAGAGAAGAAAAACATGGAACTTAATTTGTTAGTGTGTGACAGAAGGAGATAAGGAGAAAGTATCTGAAGTTAGTAGATAAAGTAGGACTGAGACACAAGCGTGTCTCCAGCTGAATAATTTTGTTTCTATACTACCACTTGTTTGCTGTTATAATCAGTTTCTCATCTAAGCTAGCCCTATGCAGGAAGGTTGGACCAGACAACCTTCAGTGGCTCCCAACCTAAATTATTCTACTACTCTATCAAATTCTCTTAGCATCTTTCAGAGATGTGACTTAACATCTGGCAGCCCTCACTCTCTTTGGCCCATGACTGACTTGTATTATTGTTCACTTGATGCTGGAAAACAGCGTGGGGAACACAGGTGGGATTAGGTGGAGTGGTGGGAGGAGAAGAGGGCCCATGAAGGAAAGAGAAGATCTGTATTTGTAAAACTTAACAATTATCTGAGTTTGGTAAAACAGGAATGATCTCATAGTTTTTCTGATAAGACCCTAACTCAGCTTGTTTTCATTCTCTGAATTTAGGAATATGAAGAAGATTAGCTGCCATGCTTTCATGTGTGAAAAGAACAAATGATTTTATTCATGTCATAGGCTAGGGATTGCTGACTGCTAATCAGACAAAACTGTTCTGATATGTTTGCAGAGCAACATCTGCATAATACTCAGTGGCTTTATTTTATAAAGGTCCTTTCGCTCTTCACTTCAGAATGTGAAATCAATCAGGGGTTTGAGCTCAAGTCAGCAATTATCAGAGGCAACAAAGGGCAAATACTGACCCTGGGTTTGGTTTGGCAACAGCAGGCAGAAAAGTGATTCACAGCTTTCAGTTTGTCAAGGATCTGGCAGCAGCCAGCACTAAGATGATTCTATTCATGACACTGAACAGCTTCGTATTTTCACAAGTTTCCCTTTGCATCATTAGGACAGTTGAGAATTGGCTTATCAAAAACATTCCGATGATCAAAATCACATATCCTGCATGTATAACTCTTAACCCATCTTTCCTTACTCCTCCTGGCTTGGTGAAGCTTTTAGGTCACACTTTATTTTCTCTCTCTCTCTTTCTTTAAAGTATATAGTTGCATCGTTGTTTACCCAAGCCAAACAGCTCTTTCTCAACTGTGACAATATGCAGGGCACATAAATAATTTTATTTTTATTTCTTTCTCCTCTCTCCAAAGTCTTCATGGCCAAAGCAGAGCAGTTACAATACCCATCTTTTACACACAGCTGCTATCTGCATATTGACACAACCTCCTTAATTTTTTTTTCTAGCTCAAAGTACCTATTTCCTTATCTGCCAAGAAAAGCTATTTTTATGTCCAGTAATGATATCTAGCTAAAAGACAACTGATGCAAACCAAGAAGCCTTCTCAGTTTGTCTAGCAGAGATGAGACAAATGAGTGGAACAAAAATATAAAGCACAGGATGAGAGACTATGCACTCCACACCTGTGCAGGCTATCCTCCTTGCAACATTCCACAGCCATCTGCTGAGCAGAGAAACCAAGGACATATGGGCTAACACGCAGCGGCCCAGGACAGCCACCTGGTCTTTCCTCAGCATCTAAGAGGAACCACAAAGCCACAAAGTCCTTTTATACTTGGGTACCTACCTACAGCTTGTTTAGAGTAACTGCAGCTCATTATGAGGTTTTGCAACTTTCTATCTTTTTGTTTCTTTGGGATATATAGCATTTGGAGCCTTCTTATTTGGAATGCTGGCCATTTTTCCCTATGGGAAAACCTATGTCTGTACAGGGAAGGGAGAGGGCAGGACGGCATGACAAGAACAAGCATATTTATATATGATACCTTTTATAATCATCTGTCCTGCTGTACTCTATGAAGGTGATAAAAAGAAACAGCATATATTTTATTACTTATTTCAGGACTTTTCCTAGAACTCATGTAAAGGAGATAGAACAGTTTACATTTAGACTCAGAAAATACTAAGGTTTCTAGAGAAGCAGAACTTTTTCTTCCCTGTATTTCATCAATTGCTTGCTTTAGGAAGGCTACTCACACAGCCAAGTAGAAGTGTTTCTCCCCAACCCCCACAGAAGTCTTATTATTGCAGAACTAGAGGCAAGAGTGGAAGGAAGTTGGGTCCAAAGTCCTCTTTCTGCACTCTCCCTTACTGGCAATGTCTGTGCTCTGCCTGATGTGCTTCACCTACATGAAAGCAGAGGGAAAGGCGGGAGGGAGCACATGAACTTCACAGAGCAGTGAGTCAGCTGATATCAACAAGAATGATTCAAGCACAAACATATACCTGATATTCAGGTTTCTGATGCTGCTCCCCTTCTACAAAAGAGATGCCCTACACCTGTGTTGGAGCCCATCCTTTTCAGTTGCACCTATCTCCGCTCTCCTGGACAAGGAAGCCCCAAAGCCTGAACTGAGTGGGAATGCTGCTCTTGGTTCAATGAAGCATGGACCAGATGAAACATCAGCTGAGAAGAGTAGTGGGGGGGACATACACCACACAAACACATCCTTTTCCTGTTTCTCCTTGCCTACATGCAGTCCATAAAGCTGGCAAGACACCAATCGTTGCACATCTCGGAACAGAAAAGTTAGGGGGAGACAGTTCCCTAAAATCATTTGTAGTTGTGCAGTATTTGAAAGTTACCAAACAATCATACAAAATATTGAAATAATGTTGAAAGGTTCTTCAAAATAGCTTTCCACACATGAGCCAGAAAAAAAGAAAAAAGAAAAAAAAAAAAAAGAAAAAAAAGACAGGAAAACTCAGCTGGAAAGCAGGAAATTCCCTATTTCCAGCAAGTGACAGATCTAGTTCTGCCTCAAGCCATTCAGCGACCAAAAGTATTTTTGGTAAAATACTTGTGAACCATCACCTCAGAAGTGTACAAAATATCCCCAACTTAGCAATACCGATTTGGTTGAATGCAAGTGTTTCTGAATCTGTCTTAGTACTGACATCTCTTCTGTTCCGTTTTATACCAAATCTATACCTATTGGTCTGAAATTGTATGACCAGCTACGATATTGCTCACCCATACCCACGCCTTACACCTAGAAACCAGAGGACCTGACCTACCGCACTTCTGTCACAGTGGTTCTTACCTGCATCTGGGACCCAATAACAGTATTATTGCAGGACAACTCTGTTTTGTTGATTGTGTCTAGCATAGCAGTTTTCCCCACGTATTCTTTATTAGAGTTTAGATGACGCTCCAACAAGTTCTGTACATCAGCACTGTATTGGTTAGTAAAGGCTTCTTCGTACTGATCTGTCCAGAGACGTATTCGATTCTCCCACCCTTCTGCAGTGTTTTCATCCAAGGCATGTGCTTCAGAAGGAGAATTCTGCACCAAACAGCAAAGAGTGAATGGCTAGCACACAACGGGAAAAACCTATCCACAGTGCTCCGAGAACATGTATACGCTACAAAAAAAGGCAAATCTATTCCAAGGTAAGAAAGTGTTGGTTATGAGGACATCTTTTTCAGAACCTCTACCCTCCAGAATATTGTACAACAGTGCCACTTAGTACAGAGAACTCTGTGCAGGACTAATACCTCTTGAGAGTTGGTACTTGGCATTGCTACATAGAAGAAAATGAAGGTAGTACATGGCCAGAAAAAGTTTTTTAAGTCAGTTTGGAAAACGTAATTAAGTAGATTAAAAAAGGAAAGGAACAGAATGCACAAAGGCAAATAAATCTCATGTAGGCTTGTCCTACAGTCAACCCACTCATGTCCAACACAATGGTAAGACAATGCTGACTGCATCTCAATCTTTGCAGTGACTGATCCAAAAATAATACTGAACTTTTTAGCTAAATGGTCATCGTGGTTTCAAGAAACTGAATGTAGAGCATAAGCTAATACCAGAGGGTTAAAACTGCAAGTCCCAAGCAGTGTAAAGAAGAGGGCAAAATCAGCTAATCCATTTATACCATCTTGTAAGGGAGGGGGAAAAAGGAACTGGCAGGGCAAAAAAAAAAATTAAGCTTTGTTCTTTACTTGACAACAGTTGAAGTAATTCAACAAATAATATTCCAGAGGTCAGTAATTCAACCGGCTTCATAAGGGATTGAGACATATGTGACACTATTAGTGAGAAGGACCACAGAAGAACAATCATTATTTCATCATATATATTAAAAGCACTAAGAGTTTTCATGCATTTTTACCCTGTCAAGGCACTTGCGTACTATGGCGATAGGTGCATACAGACACACCACAGGATTGTCCTATTTCCTCCGAGTCACCTGCTAGAAGCCACTGTCAGCTACAGTACTGGAGTCAGATGGAATGGAGTGAATTTCTAGGAACATGTTTAGTTCAAAGTGCAAGTCTACTTTTTTTGTCAAATAAACTTTCTATCAGATAGCTATACCTACCAGCATTGCAGAATGTCGGAGATAAATATATCATCCCATCCATCCCTAGTAAGAGGATGTGGAAAGAAACAAGGCAACACTGCTAGAAATTCCCAACATTAAACTTGTGTACTACACTTTGATGCCCATGCATAAAAGAGCTTTGATGCAATCAAATGATAACCAACCTTACAGAAGAGTGGCCACAACCAGTTCTACAACCCTTACATCAAATGCCCCACTCCCAAGTGTCATGAATCAGTCATATCTCTTGGAACTGCATGTCATTACCTTACAGAAAGCTATCTGAAGCAAAAGCAAGGTTCAAGGGGCAATTCCTGTGGTATCATTTTGAACAGGCCTGCTTGTGGTGCATGGTAAGGCTTGAGATTATTCTGAGGCTGGTCCCACAATTAGAAATTCCTCAGGCAAACCAAGAGAGGCACAAAATACAGGGCAAAAAACCCACCACCACAGAGGGTTCTCAGTTCTACTCACCTTCATCCTCAGAGACTTTCGTGAGCCCTCTCGAAAGGCCTGTCCCCCAAACAGAGAGAGAGGAAAAAAGAAAACAAATTATTACGTATTTCCTCAGAATTAGCATCCCAGAACCACACTAGATTTTGCTCCAAAAGACCAACCCTTAACAGAAGATGGCAAGAATTACAGGAAGAGCTACACAAGAAGCAATGGACTTGAACAAAAAGATTCTGCAATGCAAATTCAGTGGAAACTGCTGAAAAGCTTGATGGCCAGGATTTCTGAACTAAAAAAGCCTGCCTCATACTTAGTAAAAATCTCAAGATCAAAACCAAAACTGTCCCAGCTAACCCCACTTGCTTTGACAGAAAAAAGGGCCAGCAACAGAATCAAGCTGGTTCACAACAAAAAACCTGAAGACCTCACATGGCTCCTGCTCCCAGTCTTTTATTTAGTCAGTGCCTACCAGAAGAACTTCAAGGGAAACCTAACCTGGGGAAAATCACAATAAAGCTAGCAGATGATGGGAAAGAACCAGCTGCTCATACACCTGCATTCCAATATAAGCAATCCAAAATTACTTCAGTCCCCAAACCCTCACAAACAAGACAGTAAAGTCATCCCTCAACAAATGTTCATCACTACCGACATAGTTTTCCACACAGGCACTATCTCTGTCCCTGAGAACAGTGCCAAGAAGCTCTGCAGCCCAGATTCTTTAACATAGCCTCCTAAGAAATGCCGTGCTCCCTTAATTTTTCGTTCCATTCACAGACTGCCCCTTTGCCACAAACAGACTCCAAAAGCTATTTCCCCAAATCCTAATAGAGAAGAAGGGAAAATATGTAATCAAATCCAAGCTCTGAGCATGAATGGACAGAGTTGGGAAATAAGGGTGGAATCACAGTAAGGTAATTTTTAAACCAACAGCCACATACTCTAGCAGGTCACAGATACAAGGCGTCATTATTACACCAGAAAGAGCAATTCCTGACAGGACAAAAGTTTCTTGTCTACTGCCAGCTTGTCAGCCTGATCTCAACAATACTCCACGCAGAATTTGGTAGGAACTGCAGCAACCTTGTCTCACTCCACATACCTTGATCTTTTTGGCCTTTGGAGCAGTGCGAGCTTTTTCTGTACTCCTCTTCCTCTTCTTAGGCTTGCTTCTACGGACGCGGTTGACAGTCAGCGTGATGCTTGTAGGGGTGTGCTGCGTAGCTGTGTACAGTACTGTAGAGGGAGATAGTTCTTCATCCCAGCTCTCAGTTGCACTGCTGTCCCCACCTACAGAGAAGAGTGCTTCATTAGCAACATTTTTATTCATCCCAGAGAGAACAGCTTACCCTTATGTCCATTTTCATCAAGACAACTTGATGACCCTGCGTAACTCTTCCCTGAGAAAACTATACCACCTCAGTTTTCCCACCCAAACTTGGGAGCAGGTCTCCCAAACTTCTGGTATCTCACAGAATGGCAGTGATGAACATTCCCCTTTTCTGTTCACAAGACAATCTGATTTTCCCAAGAGCTAAGTGAGGTGATACAGAAAGAGAAAATAAAATCCCAGTGGCTGGGAGGCAAAGAACATTAGTGGGCACTGATCACGGCTAGACGATTACAGCAGCCAAAAGACAAAGGTTTTGTAGAAAGAAAGCAAAAGTCACCATTATCACAATTACCACCTCAAGCTCACCTGACACGTTGTCCTGCTTCCGGCGGCGGAGTCTGATCACCTTCCCCCTGCTCATTCCTCTGCCAAAGGAGAATGCACAATTGAAGCTGTTTGTAGGAGTAAAGTCACTTGAAATTCAACAGGATGTCACAAGATGCATGCCCTCAGTGGGGCCCAGGATGATAAGAACATCAATTTAACATCCTCATCTCCACTCCTGGTGCCACCAACACTTGTCAGGCTGACAATGCAAAGGAGGAGGGTCAATACTAGGTAAAGCACTGGGAAGAACGCTCCAGTTAGCAAAAGGAAGTCCATCCCACAGTCCAAATGTGACACGGTTCAGTATGAGAAGTCAACACAAGCAGTCCAGATCTGCACTGCACCAATGCTTACCTG
The DNA here is from genome assembly GCF_964289735.1 of Phaethon aethereus. NCBI lineage: Eukaryota > Metazoa > Chordata > Aves > Phaethontiformes > Phaethontidae > Phaethon > Phaethon aethereus. The sequence goes on from NC_138587.1 coordinate 11,317,083, forward strand.
CACTTCTCACACTTGAGGAGGAAACCATCTTGGGAGACACTGCAGTGGCACCAAGTGGGAATTGACTCTCCTTCAGAGGAGCTCTCACTGTCCCCGGAGTTCTCCTCATCAGGCGAGTGCAGGCCGTTCAGTTCTGCACGAGGTATAATGGTCTGGACAGGAGGAGAGGCTGGTGGTGTTGGAGGAGGAGGGGCTCCATAATTATGATCCTGAAAACAAGTATTTGTAGTACTACTTTTAACATGAAGATATGATGCCTAGATTAGACCCAAATCCACAGTTCCCAGGTTATTACTTAACAACTGGTGTAAAACAGTAGTCTGAATTCCTCAATCTACCAAGAAGGTAAAGCAATAGCTCTGAATGATGTGAATGGTTTTCTTCTGCACCAATTAATTAAATTCAAAACCTATGAAAACAACTAGGCTATTTTGACATTAACAGTTGTACTACTAATAATTTGAGATGACATCAGTGGCCAAACACTGGAACCAGTTGCACAGAGACATTGTAGAGTTTCCGTCTGTTGAGATATTCAAAACCCAGCTGGACACAGTCCTGGGTAACCTGCTCAAACAGAGTCAGCTTAAGCAGGGGGTTGGATTACGTGATCTCAAGAGGCCTCTTCCAACCTCAGTGGTTTTGTGACGTCCTGTTCATCCCATAGTTTCAAGCCAATGCTCCCACTCTTCCTGACTGTTCCTTGTTTCTCACAGTTACCAGTTACCAATATGAAAGTCTGCACAGTTTAAACAAGTATAAACAGTGCACAGTAAACCAAACGGGGCATAAAATTACCACTGGGAAAATATTATATATTCATATATATTCACACTTCATTCACATACTTCATTCAGTTAAAAATCTATCACCTAGAACACTAATAAAGCTTGCTACAGAGTATGCAAGGCTTCACAAACAGTAAACAGACAAATACAACAATGTATGGCAGAACTCAGCTGTAACTCAGTGTTCCCTAATAAATAAGCCAAAACTCCTAAAGCTTAACAGGCAAAGGACTATGGAACAAGGAGAAAAGAGTAGACAGTAAAGAGCTGATTCACTGCAGAGAGAGTACTCACTGCGTAAGGCAGCCCGCGATAGCTGTGTTTCTGCGTGGCCCCATAGCCGTGGCTGGAGTACACATTCTTCTCACTGACAGCTGGACTAGCTTCCACAGACTCTGGGCTGCAGAAAGGGCCAGAAGTAAAACCCATCAATATAACATCGTTTTTTTAGTGCCAGTATTTCACTGCTCTTTTCTATTCAACACATGAGCTCAAAATGAAGAAACTTCATGAAATCAAGGTGTTACTATGCGCTTCACCAGGCATCATGTGTGCAGAAGTTGTACAGGATGAACCTGCTTTCAGAGGGAAGGACCTGAGTAAGGGCCACCCTGGATAACTCATTAAATTGGGTCTCAATCTGGGAATTAAAAAAGATAATTAGCATGTAAGAAGCTCAGTTTCCTTACAGTTGAGGAAGTTGGGTCTAGTTCAGCATTCATATCTGAACTCAGTCAGCCTAATCTCAAAGCCACTGAACAGTACTGCCATGTTATCTCTGCAACATCTTATTTCAAATAGCAGCTAAGCAGCTTTCCTGTACCTGTGCTTGTTTCTCTCTCCCTCAGATACTAATTGTTAGCTGAGTCCAACATCCTGTGGTAAAGACTGCATGCAACCTGCAGCTGTCCTGACAGCAACTACCTGGAGTTGGAGATTCCTGTTAGAAAGAGGCAACAAAATTCATGACCTGGACAGACAGTGGCCACAGACAAATCAGATTCGCCCTGTGCTTTCTATACAGCAACACGGTGTGCAATGTGCTGAACAGGAAATCTGCTGCTGAGGTACAATGCACTCTTCCACCACATGGTGGTGAAAAAAAAAAAAGCTAAAAATGAAAGGTATATCCTTAGCAGAAAGCTGCAGAAACGCTATTCAGAGAAGGGACAGCTGCAATTGAATGCAGGGTATATTAGATAATGAGGCTACAGACAGAATACCAGCAAGGAAACACACTGGCTGTTACAAGCAGAAGATACAAGTCCGCTAACCTCTGCACAGATCAGAAGTAGGACCCATATCAGAATACAGCAGAATATTACTGAATCATGTCTGCAGGTGAAATCTTCAAAATTCTGGCATGGAGCTGAGCAAGCAGGGAAGAAAAATACAAGAAAGGAAAACTTTACCTTGGACCTCTGCTGCTCTGGTGAGATCTGGCAGGATTCTCAGTGGGTCCTACATTGTCAGTGTGAATCAGCCGTACTCAAACAACAATGGCCAGTGGTCACGCGTGGGGCAGTGTTTAGGCACCACCCAAGAACACTAATCCCTGTGCCCTTTGGACTTCCTATTAGCTCTTGAAATCTCTGCTGCACTGACGTTTGCCCCACCCTACCACTAAACCCAATATACTCTCCAACGCACTAACCTTCTGAGCTCCTGGCTTGTTCTGGAGTAAGGTGGATCTGTCTTTGCAACATAAAGGAGCAATAATTTATTGTACAAAGAACTGCAGAAAGAAGATGACCTTAAACCTATGCAAAACGCACTTCTGTAGCTCAGGATTTAGAAGCATGACATGATAAATTCAGTTGGTTTTCAATGTAACTACAGCCACCTAAATTATCAAAAGCAGGAGATATAGGTGGTGATACCTCTCAGACGATATACTTCTCAATAACAGACACCATGTAGGGCTTGCCACATAATCCAGCCCCGCTGGATCTTTGCAACAGTCCTTTAGGACTTCCAGATTGTATGGTACAGAGTTAAATGCATTCAGGTTTAATAATATTTTCAGAAATGGTATTAGAAGAAAAAGAGCCTAAACAACCTAAGCAGCAGATCCGTCCTCTGTCCAAGTCACTCACATTCCTAACTAGAGTCGGCCTGGAATACTAGCAATGCTGCCACAAGCATTAGCAATAAAACTTTAAGACTGTTGGTGCAACAGTGTCCAGGGGCAACAATGCTGGGGCCCATGCTTCCTCAGCAGCAGCCCACCAAGGAGCTTCAACAGCTTCCAATATGCAGTCAAACATAGCGAAACTACTCTGCAGCCTCTGTGTCACCCTCAGATGAACACAAACACCCTTCAGCATTTTTACCTCCCTTCTGTATCAGAGGCTGAGGGAAAGATGCTAAACTCAGCCTGAAAAGACGGCCAGCTAGTTTTCCTTTTACCTTCCCGCTGCCTTTGTGATGCACATCTTTGAAATCAATCCCTTATAAGAGACAAGAAGCTCAGGTACCCCAGACTTCAGGCATCAAACTAGTAGAGTTGCAAAGGAGAAGTGGAAGATAGCCTTAACTTTGAACAGACTCACGAAGGACACTTCAGCAGTAAGTAACAGTGCATCAATGCAGGGCCTGGAGAATAAATTTCCCAATTTTTAGAAAACAGAGAAACCAATTCAGAATCTTCAAAAGCCTTTTTTCAAAGCACTCCAGCCTAGCCTCAAGCTGGACCTACAAATTTCTTACAACCAGGGAAAAAGAGCATGCTTTGCCAAAGGTTTACATACAATCTTTTTGATATTTAAATGTTACAAGGGACATGTGTAGATATATCTGGCTCTCCTCTCCACCATGCTTAGCTCTGAAAGCAAAGTGCCTAGTACATGAGTAAACTATTTAGCACTCTTTCTCCTGTCATAAACAGTTTAAAATTCCTGCATGTTGAGTCTTTAAAGTGCTGGTGTGGAAGAAGCATGGTGACAAGCAATACTGAGTGTTAAATCTTGAGAAGTAAAGGATCGTATACCCACTGCAGATGAGTGACTTACTAGATTCTGACTCCCTGTTTAAAAACAACATGTAAAAATATGGGCTTTAGGATGGAATGAAACATCACGAAGAAGAATGCCTAGAACGGGACCAGTGCCAAGACAGATAAAAAAGAGCATTAGCAGTGTTGCAGAGAGTGCGACTATGTAGTCAAACTCTGTGCATAGTCAAATCAGGGCAAGATGGAAGGGAAAAACAATGATTCATACCCTAGCCCACTGCTCTTACAGCTCAAAATTAATAGAGTCTGGAGCAATATCTGTTCTACACTGATCAATCTAACACACACGTATTTGCACAGTAGGTACATTTAAATAATACATGTGGGAAATCTATCTCCAAAATATCCTTTGTAAATTTTTGTAAAGAGATGCCACAGTCCGTACTTCAAAGAAGGATGTAGAAAAGCAGGAGGTAGAAGCACACAGAAATAACTTAAGCCCTCCTTCTCGCTCCCGACAAAAACACAGTACTCATCCCGAGCTGACATCATTCTAATAAGAGTTTTAAGAAAAGATCACAACGCAGTATTTTCTGGATTTGAAATGTTCCTGACTCCTGCAGAAGCAGAGTCTTTTAAAAGAAATGGTAAGCGCCCTCCAAGAGACAGAACTGCGGTGAGAGCCCTGCGCAGGGTCCTGTGGTGGGGATGCTGCAGGATTGCCCACTGAGGTGTGCTTCTTGGAACCCGCTCGGAGCAGAAACAAAATAAAGGTGTCTACACAGGCTGATCTGTCTCACATCTCTGGCCAAGCTTCAAAGGGGTCCAGAGATCAGTCATGTAAGATTGGTAGTGAGTCTGAGATAGTAGGCTCTACTGACAGGGAGGCTCAGCACACTGATCCCTCATACAACACAGCTTTTGGAAAAGGAGCTGGCTTGTACCTTGCCAACGTCAAGCATGGGTACACCTAATGCACAACTGCCTGCACTCGAGTATAGCCTTACCAGCCAAGCTGATATAAAACCCATGGTTGAGTGGCTCATACTGTTGGAATTCTCCTTTTCCCTGGTCTCCTGTGTCAAACTTACCAATTTCCATAACACTGCATTTGTGAAACACTCCGAGTCTGTCTCTGCATGTATCTCTCACACAGACAGCGGACCGGCACCCCCCTTCTCCCGAGTGGAGAAAGCACCGGCACCAATCCTGCAGCCCCACTCCAGGGCAGCCCTCTGACACCCTCCCCTCCTCCTTCTTCTCCTCCAGGGGGTAACACTCACTCCGATCCTGCAGCCATGTCGGAGTAGGATGTATCTGGTGTGGTGACTCCCAGAGGGATTGCAATGCTCATGACGCCCGTCGGGGATCACGGAGTCCAGAGGGCAGCGACCAGCCGCTCTGAGGGCGGAGAGGAGCCGCAGAGCCTCGGCCAACACGTCACGGACATGGGGAAACCTACCGGGATAGAAACAAAGCAGTGCATCTCCGTTCCAGCATGAGGTCTCCATGTATACCCTTAAAGAAGGCTTTCACAGCAGAAACAGATTTCCATCAGTGACAGGCTGCATCATTTTTACTTCATTTTCATATATGGGGCCAGGGAAGAGGTAGATGGTAGTAGTTTTGGAGGTGGGTTTTTTGTTTGGTGTGAGGGTTTTGGGCGGGGGGGGGAGTTGGTTTTTTTTTACAGTCTTGGACTGACATGCAATGAGCTGCTCTGCCATGAAGCCAATAATGATAGCTTCCCCCTCCCCCAACTAAACTTAGGACTAATTATGAGACAAGCAATCTATTAGCTCCTTCTGCATATAAGCAGCAGCTGTCACCTATCACCCACAGCCCTTCATCAGCATTTCCTAACTGCTTCCCCAAACTAGTTGCAGGCAAAGCCCCATCTGGGAGGACAATGAGACGAAGCCGGGATAGACTGAGCTGAGACCTCTCACTCGAGATCAGCTTCTATTTGCATTCACTGGGCGCACGGCACGAGCGAGCGTGACTGGCAGAGCGGCTATCCCCGCGCCATGGATGGGCTCCCCTCGGCAATCGAGGCCTGCCCTGGATTCTGCACCGATTACTCAGTCCAGCGAGCCCTGACGCAGCGGGCCCTGACTTTCCGAAATCACAGCTGACACCTCCCCGTGGCAGAGCCACGTCAGACATCTGGGCGCTCGCGCACAGGCCGCTGCGATGAGAAACACGGCAGGGCCATTGGCTCGGCGCGGGGAGCCGGGGTGAGTCACGGCGGCATCATGGGGCGCAGCCACCGGCCGTGCTGGGGCCAGCAGGGAAGCCCACGCCCAGGCTCCACCTTCCCTGCTGACCACAGCGTTTTGCTAAGGCAGCAAGCGAAATCACCGATAAATGCAAACTTCCAAGGGTCAGGTGGCGGATGGAGGTAAAACGGGATCAGCTCCTCGTTATGTAAATAACCTCAATAACACAGATGTTCACGAAGGAGCTATTATTCTACGCAGCTCTAAAGAAAACCCCCACGATACAGAGAAAGGCTGCACTTCGGCATATAGCAAAGGTAGCTCCAAAACCAAAGAAAAACGGTGACAATTTAGCCATCCTCTCTGCATGTCAAACTTTAAGGGCAGCCTTGGCTAACTTTCCGCAGTCTTCCCCCGGCTCCGGCAGTGCCAATGAGCCAGCGTGCACTTGCAGCCGGCCGTCACATGCTCGCCGGCATCTCCGGGGCTCTGCCAGCCAACCCTCCTGGGCTAGAGAGAGGCCGTCAGCAAAGTTCTCCTGTGGGTAGTGAATTTCTCACAGCGAACCGCCTTTGGACACCATAGTCCCGCCATTGTTTAACACACAAAAAAAGACCCCAGAAACACAATAAATACACACTCACTACAAGGGCAAATGAAGGAAGAGTGAGAGAGTCAGAAAGTTTAAATGCCACATGCTATATTGCCTTTCCCTTCTGTCTTAAAAGGCAGGCCACTTCTCTAAGCACAAGGAAATATTATCCTTCTTCAGCATACATCCCTAAGAGAAATTTCTTTCTGATAGTGTGACAGGCATACAGTGAATTACAGAAGTAGCATGTAAAGATTTCCAAGTAGTCTGTGGCAATTCCCTGTTGTGCCCCAAAGCAATGGTCTCCTGGGGAGGTGGGAGATGAAAAAGAAAACAGGCAGGACTAAGCTCACAAGCAGCTCAAACTCAAAGACAGCCCAGGTGTCCTTGAGTGTGTTTTTTGGAAAAAATAAAAGGGAAAAAAAAATGGCCTTTATAAAGTGTCTCATTTACTCCTTCTCATGCTTGTGACAGAAATGTGATTTCTACACTGACACTGGATAAGACAAACTGCTGCTAAAATACAGCTAAAAATTATGGACATCAATTCCTGCTTCAACAACCCAGAGTCTGGTGAAAGATTAAAAGAAACAGGACAAGCTTCTCAGTGTCTGAAGCACCCTTCCCCCTTGGGACATAAACACGCCCCCCCCCCCCAATATTTTTAAATACTTGCTTAGTTGGTTGTGTCCATCATGTTGTACACCCCCCTACCCCGCCCCTTGATCTCTTGCCTTTGCCATGACCATACCCAGCTGGCAGCAGCCCAAGATTTCATCAAGACAAATTCCAGCCTCTAGCCTGCTCGTGACTCAGCAGAACCAGAGGATTTTAGGTGCAGCTTCTGGACTTGAGAGTCACAGGATATCTGGTCAGTCCTGCAGTAACTGGGACGAGTCCTCTGCCACTTGTCATAGGAAACCCTCTTTGCATCAATGCTGTACAAACATTAGACCGTTTCAGTGCAACAGTTAACTCCCACTTTTGGGAAAGAGATTAGTGGAGAAACATGAAATACCAGAGAGGTTAGACAAGGCGAATTCCAGTTCAGTCGCTTTTGTGTTGACCCAGTAGTACTTGCCCAACCATCACCCGTGCTCAGATTTTGCTGTTTGTTGCTGCTGTTTTATGTGTACTTTCAACTCTGACAATGCAACATTCAAAATGAATTACTGAGACCAATCTCAAGTGCTGTCCAAGCCCACATCACCTTCAGGCTAGACTGCAGTCTGGTCTTCATGAAACTTGGCCTGGTAACACCCAAAACATGAGCCCGCACAGAAAATACCGGGGTTGAGATCAAAACATTCACCCATTCAACTGGTTAATATCCTCTATATACAAACCTCAAGCTCCTTCCTACCTCTTCCCCCCAAAATATACAGCTGTAATGCCAAAAAAAAAAAAAATCGGCACCAAGTTATGTCCAGTGCCACTTTCAGAAGCTTTCCTAAAATTCAAAGTCTTCATGCAAATTTGATGTGCTTCAGACCACAGCACAAGCCTATCTCCCTTATGATACAATTCTTCTTGAAATTAAATGGAAACGGGAATTTTGATGGCCTAACAGGTAAATAATACTTAGCTGGTTTTGAAAATGCAGGATTTAAAGATTTTTTTTTTGTCCCCATGTTTGGCATCTACATCCCTGCCTCCTTAACCAGTCACACCAGTATAAAGACACCTGGTCCTCCCCAACATCATCAAAACAGCCCAAATGAGCATCCACCTGCACAGCCACCCCAGCATTGGTATCCCAGATTCTCACTCGGCATAGGTCACTCACCCACCTTCAGACCAAAACCATAAGTGGTTGCCTTCGCTAAAATGTAAATATATACTATTCAATTATTTCAGGTAACATCCTGTATTGACGGAAAGGACTGTAATAAATCTAAGCTGCCCAAGCAAGGTTAGGCAATGCCTGCTATAACAGTGAATTTAATTTTCAAAACTCTGTTTAGGATGCAACAGCCACCGCAGTGCTGCACTGGCTCACTTCCACAACCACTGCTGTCCCTGTTACAAATAACGCAGATGCAGAAAATTTATTGCTGGAAACTCTCTTCATTACTTGTGGTGTTAAAAGGCAGTATTAACAGGGACAATCAAGCATGGTCAGTCAAACAGCTCACTACAGCTTCCTCCTTCAAGATGTGGTTGTTCCTGTTTTCACTAGTGCCCTGGTCTCACAGACACCTCTGGGCACCCATGGTGTGCAACACTTGGCGACAGACTCTACAAAATATTTGAGAGAAGTATGAAAAATCTACCCCCAGACAAAAACCCTGGGCACAGACTCACAAACCGTACATGCTACCTGAATTCAGATGCCCAGGCTCCACCACCTCTCTGTGCTGCTCAGGTGGTGTTAGACGGTCTCTGAGCACTCCCCTTGCACCCTCCCACAGTCGCTCAAGGGGAAAGCAGTCACCAGGCAGGGGCAGAACAGAGAGATTCAGTCTGTTTTTGCACAGCGCCAGTGCACATCTGTGAGTCTGTGTCTACACAATTGAAATAGTTTAACATTGTGCACACAGTGTCTCAGGCACCGCCCAGAATGATAAGAAAGTAACACTGGTACAAAACAGATCATGGACAAACTGAGAAAAGCCTTTCCTGGTTATATTCAACTTCAGGTGCCAGGGTAGGGAGGACGGGGAAATCCCCTCCGTCTGCACTGACAGCAGCCATTTCTCATGTGTCTCTTGATCACAGATAGCAAAGGACAAACAAGCGCTTCCTTTACCACTCCCTACACCTCCCAAAAACTCCGGTTAAAGTCTCCAAACTGGATGCAGACCCAAGACTTTTGACAACCCAAGGCCGCTAGCATCCTAATGATAACCGCCATCCTCCTAGTGCTCGGCAACAGGCCTGCAGGTCACCTATATATGAGCTCCATATATAATGAGCTGCACATCTTTATGCTCCCAAGCCATTACCAGTCACAAAATTCAAAGCAAGATTTTCTCCTGCATCTCACACTGCCATAGGCCACAGCTAGTGGCAAGCTGGAAAGAGCAGCTCTGCCATGTAGCCTTCCTTGGCACCCCCTCCATCGACCTCATCTGGGACATAGCCAGTGAATTCTGACTAGTTCATACTTAAGCTGTCATCTGCATCTGTAGCAAACCACTCTGCAAGCAGAGCAGCATAAGAAGTGTTAGCAGGCTTATGGATCCTATTCATTCATCGTTTCCCCTGGAAATTTCAGAAGAGCCAAAATCTATGGGACATCTAATGTAAACATGAAGTGCTTCAACCACTGTACTGAAAAAGTCCTGCCTCATCAGCCAGTGCCACCCAAACACGAGCGCAGTCCACCCGAGTCCAGTCAAGCACTGCCTGTTCTTTCCAGCACACACATAAACCTCAAGTCAAGGGCAGATCCTCATAGAAGGGCAAGCACCTTTAGTGTAAACAGAATCAGATCAAGGGTTCTTGCATTTAAAACAGCTAGTTCAAAAAAATGCATCAAATTCCCAGAATTTCACACGTGCTGTTTTGTAAGAACACCTACACAGAGGCAGGGGCAGAGCAGACAAATCCTTCAGTCATTTAGCTCCAACTTGTTCTGAAACAGATTCCTAAAAGTACTTGAATTTCCTTGATCTACCAATATAACTGCATAGCTCTGCTCTGAAAACAATCTGGGTTCACTAAGCAGCAAGGAAACAACTGTGCCAGTTTTTAAAAATGAAATACTGACATGAGTATTTACCATTATCATTAGTACCATGTATCATCTTGCTAGCAAGACAGCAATTCATCCATCCCACAGGGTCTGGGAGAACTCAGTCCTAGTCTACAACAGAAAGGATCAAAATAACAGGCAACACATGCATTCATTACTAGCTAGCTATGCATACCATACAACCAAATTATTGATAAATATAGTGCAATGTCTTATAGAGCTTTCTTAAGAGTCTTAAGACTCTCTCCTGTTTTATACGTAAGTGACTATATGCAAAAAGAAATGCTTGTAGGTATACATTTGGTGCAGAGTTCATCTTGCTCCCTGAGATCTGGAGAACCACGATAAAGCACCAACAAGCTCTTAGAACAATAACAACATTTGAAAATTGCTAAGTGTGTCAAAAAGCAACAACCCAGCAAGACCTGATCCTGCTCACCATACTGCACAAGACCTGGAATCAAGGATCGGGCAAAGGTGAGACTGCTGCTTTTAGCACACAGGTAATTTCAAACAGCTTTTGGTATCCGTGGGCCTATGCATCAGTCAAGGCGTTCCATACCAGACATGAAATCATATTAACAACTCCCATTACTCTTAAAGTACTTTATGGAAACACTAGGAACTACCTCAACACATGTCTACAAATATACCTACTTATAGCTAAAGTTAGCATGACAAAGAAGTTCAGCGATGGCTATGTAAGCCATGTTTAAAACTGAGGTACAAGCAAGTTAAATTGATTTTGGTAAAATTTAGTAAACAGATGGAAACTAAAAATCTTCTGATTAAATTTACTTAAATTAGGTTTAAGCTATTTTAATGCAATTTTCATAATGTCCGTACATGGGATTCCATCATTTTATCTGATGAAGAAAACATCAATTTTAGTTAAGCTCCTCTGCAAACTACACCCTAAGGGGCTACAAATGATGACAGTGAGAACTGAAAGACTGAAAGAAATTAAACCATCAAAGCAGAGAAATTACAAAATGTATAGTCAAGCATTCTCAGCAATTGACCCAAGACTGCAGAGATTACTCAGAAAAGCAAAAAGAATAACCTCAAAACTTTGCTGCTGCTTCAGCAGTCAAGAAGGTACGCAAAACCTCTTTGCTTTGCAGACAAAAAAAGAAAAAAAATCTTCTGTTTTTCTTTTGGAATCACATTAAGGTATTAAAATAAGAAATAGAACAGAAATTTAACAGGAGATAAAGGAAGGGCAGGTAAGACTTTGCCTCCAGAAATACCTGCTACTGGACAATTCAACTGCATTCTTTACAGTCCAATACACTCAGGAGAGGGAGGTTTGTTTGGACTTAAAACATCTAATTTGCAGCATGGAACCTTACTGGAAAGTTTAATTTATATCAATTTGAAATTGGTTGAAGAGTCATACATAAGGATAATTCCATATACAAATACATGCCAAGTTAGAAAGACGAAGCAAATTACAGAGTAGCAGTGATCCACAGTAGACCAAATTATTCTGAGGTGCGTTGACACGGAGAGGTGGCAGGCAGATACCAGGAAACTTTGCCTGCATGCCACGCCGGTGAGAAGGGACCTAGCTGCATTTGTATGGTCTGCACACAGTCTGCTGAGCAGGACGGTGATAGAGATGTTGTTTCAAAGGAATAACAACCTCAACATAGAGGGAAAAGGACTATCCCAACAGAGAACTTCATATCAAAGTCCTCATAACTTTAAGGACCATAAACAGAGGAAATCTCCAATAAAACTTCACAAGACAATACTTTGAAAATCTAGCAATCTATGTGAAATGCTAACACCTTAAAAATGTTATTTCATCAAAATAAAACTTAAAGAACAATGGTAACAGTGGAGAAATTCAGCAAAATCCCATAGACTTAGGAAGAATAAATTGCTGGCCCTTTTCTTTGCTAAAAACATTGTTTTACATTGCCTCTATCTTACAACATAACAAGTCGTCAGTGAAGATAAATTCTTCAAATACTGAAGCACTTAAAATTATATTATCAGAAATTAAAGGAAGGCGACCCCCTGAAAACTTACTTTTGCAAATACGGCTTCTATTCTTTCCTGAAAGATATACAGCAATACAAGAGAAATACATGATAACCCACAGAAATTATGATACAAAAACTACTAAAGTAAATGAAATGGGAAAGAGGAAAAACACACCTCTTTTCTTTCATTTCCACAAACATTTTATTTGGGACAGTTGCGGGGGAAACTCGTCTACAGCGAGGGGCACACGTCCTAATTGCTGTGCCAGTTCTATACTGTGAGATAGTTGCTCTCTCTTCACAGGGGGTGAAGGAGAACAGTCAAATGTCTTTATGTCACTAAAATAAGAAACTGCAAACAAAAAGGTTCAGAAGTGATATTTTGAGATTAAGAGCTTGACAACTAACCTCCAGCGAATCCAGCTGTGGCAGCTGATGTTACTGCTGCAACTGTCCCCACTAAGCCTTTGCCAAAACAGCTGGCAGGAAGGAAATGTTGCCATGTCTCAACAACTGCAGTTGATGCCAAGAAGACTGGATTAAAAGCAGAAGCAGGTAAAATACATCTTCCCTTTTAGATAATGTTATTGGGGCAATACACTTCTGCAATGGGGCAGACAACTAGGAACAGCAATACTGGAAAGTACCGCTCAGTCTGCCACACCTTGTTTATATAAATCCTACGTTTTCAGATTCAAGAGGCCTGCCTACACCAGAAAATGGCTAGGATTAAATTTAAAATAAGACTCAAGACTAATTTCAGTAATGTAAACAACACTGGTTTAATCATAGCAGACAAGAATGTTTCTTTGTTCTAAATTTTGTTACTTGTGATTGTAATAATGTTCACATGAATGGCTGTACCTGTGTAACTATTAAACGTTCAGAAGTAGACAAACCCTAAATTAAAAAGGGTGTCTTACAATGCCCTCCTCAAAAAGAAAAACAACACTTCAGACCTTGAAATCGTGTTTTGAAGGGATTTCAGAGAAAAGCCTATACCACATGCAAGGTCAGAGGGAAACAGAGCAATAAAGGGCAATAATCAGGATCAAATCCAAACCCAGAGAATTACGCTTCCCATGAGAATCCGGATAGTCCAGAGTCACGGGAAGTCGCTGAATATAGAAGGGGAATCAGCAGAATTTACTGGCACAGAGCAGCGTCCTGAAGTTGCAACCAGTGGAAGGCTAACCACAAACAAGTTGCCAGGAGTAGGATTGCAACCTCCAGTCCTAGAATTGGAAAAAAGATTTCTCCGTAATCCCACTAAATACTCTCTGCCTCACAGGTCTGGCTGTACGTCCTTTATACATCTATTTAAGGCCCCCACGTGATGAAGGCTGCCTGCCTGGCCACTCCCAGCCAGGGCAAACAACCCAGCTCCAGAGGAGACTCCAGCAGCGGCTTCCAAGGCAGACGTTGCATCAGCCAGGTGTGCAGGAAGCGGCGGAGATAAAGCAAGCTGTTGACGATGGGGCTCTCGGATGGAGGCCGCTTCAGGAATCCCATGGAAAGGACGACAGGAAGGAGAGAGGCACTCCACACACAGAACAAGCTTCATCAGCTTCAGAAAGCCTTTGTGCTGGGGCTCCGGACCTGGCCTTTCTCCCAGAGATGATGCAACACTGAGGAACAAGGTCTGTGCCAGAGAAAACTATTCACAGGCTATGCAGATGGCAATGCGGCCAAAGAATCTCGGATCAAAACACGCCATCCAGGCCCGGTGAGCTCCCCCATCCCCGGCCTCACTCTGTGTCCCCCAGGATCCTCCATTTCATGTTGCCACCTTGCTCCCAGCGTGACCGTGGCTTCAGGCAGAGCGAAGGACCTTAAGATAGCGAGAACGAAGTAAAGGGGAATTTAAAGTCCTGCAAAAATTACAGCTTGTCCTCTGATCTGTTGGAGGGAGGAGACGGGCAAGACACTAAGCTCAAATCCCCCAGCCAGGGATGCTCCTGCCACTGTGGCTTGCCAGCGCACGCCTGAGCTCCCCAAACACGTACGGCAGCTCTCTGCTGGCCGGCAGCCTCGGCCCCGCTCTCACACACCAGGAAACCACGTGGGGACAGCCCAGGCAGCCATGGCAACATCACACAGTGTGGCAATTATGGAGCTGTGGCTCCCAAGTGAAGGTTCAGCCTTGCTTTCCATTATAGGACTCATTTTGACCCGTCCGCCCTGCCCAAACCATCACTGGGTGCCCTCCTGGCTCCAGCCTGGCCTCTGCGGTTTGTGACCGGCAAGTTTTGCAGCCTTGCACCTGGGCTCAAAGTCCTGCAAATACATTTTTCTCCTCACTGTAAGGAAGTTACTCCAGGCTTATGTAATGCTTGTGTGCTGCGTTCCAACAAACACCGGTTTGTCCAACGTGCCTCAAGTGGGAAACCCCGCTATGAAAACACCTGCAACCTGTGCCACACACAGCGAGACAGTCGGATACAGTTACTAATTAAGCTATGTAATCACCGAGAAGCATTAAAATCCAGTGAATTTTACACGGTTAATAAGGACCTCAGCAATCTTCCAGTGCTGTGGCAGGTTGCAAAGCGCAGCCTGCTGCACTGCCCCACCACATTCCCTTTGCAGGGACGTCACTGTAGGAAACGCCACCGACTGCGGCACTTGCCCAGGCACTGGGGCCCAGTGGCACCCTTGGCCATTTAAGATGGTTCTGAGACCCCTAAAAAATTCACACATTTCCTGCAGATCTACTTTTCCGAGTACAAAACCCGTTAGAGAGCAGACAGAGTCAGTAGGACAGTGGTGGAGAGCAATCATGAAGGCCCAAAGGCAGCATATCAGCCAAAAAGCCTCATTTCCCCTTTGGGGGCTTCTACCCACTTGATGATGCTGAATTATGTTCAAGAGATGTTCTTTATTGCAGTTCACTTTTCAGGCTTACTTGCATTTTGTGTTATATTGTATTTTGACACTGGCAAGATACGCGCTGATCCCAAAATGCAGGTACTACCAACATGGCAGCACAGCATGCCTCGGCTCTGCACGTCAGATCCTCTGTGCACAGTGAGTGTTCACCCAATTGCGATGTTACAGTAGTCAAATTTACAGAAAAAGCCATCAGCCAACAATACATTGTGCCAACAAACCTTAAGAAATAGAACTTTTGATAAGTTATTTTGGTACATTTTGGTAAAACAAGATAATCAAAGACTTGCTTTTACAACCACAGAGATGAAAGTGTAATACTTATTCAGGAAGCTCCCAAATACCTGCTTCATAACTGCTGGCAAGAAATGCAAAGCTCAGCAGTACAGACACCGCTCAGAGCCATGGTCACTTTTTTGACTAGCCCATTTTTTGTTAACAAGATGAAAAGCGGATAATCCAGTTGAACTCATTTCAAAGTAAATGCAGATGACCAGAAATCAGCCGTCACAAACCTGCAACTGGTGACTGAATAGAGACAAAAGTCACTTAAACGAGATTTATTTCTGGTGTCTTGCAGATAAATTAGTAATTTCTTCCTTTGAGAAGAGCTCCTCTATGAACGCACAACACTGTAACCAACCACCTTAACTGCATGTGGGTGGTAACACAGGAGTACTGACATCAAACAGTTGGCTAAGAGTGCTTGTTGTAGAGCTCACATGAAAGCAATGCTGAGCAAGTGGTTCTGTAACACATCAATAATGAAATGCTATCTGCTACCACAACCGCTGTGTTGTTTGAATGTTGAATTATGAGCAGAGTAATGTATTGAGGAAGTTTTCATGATTATTGCAAACGCAACTAAGCACAGGTATGTACAACCACATGATGAAACTAAGAGGCTGAAACACGAAAGTTGCTCGTGCTGAGGGCTGACAATCCTCCTCCAGAAGGTCATCGCCATCAGCCTCTCGATGGGAAGAGGACGCTGATGACACAGCAGAGAGGGAAGGCAAGGAAGGGGGGAGGTTTCTTTACTGCTAAGCCTTCACAACCTCTTGTGTGTGTAGCACTGTGAGTAGCTTCTGCAGGTTAAGACAGACAGGGCTGTCAGGACGAGGTGGGTAGCAGGGGCTGCTGCACTAGATCTGAAAGCTGGAGGCCTTTGCTACACACTGTATAGTGCCCCAACACGTTTCTGCAGTTTGCTATCCCTTTAGCCCTAAGCAAGGAAACTTGCAGTTGCTAGACAACCTCTTCCCACCTCAGAATTAGCTCGATTTATGTGACAAATCAATAGGCTCAACGTTCAAAAAACTGCAGAGTTTTGAGCTGCCTTCTCTTCCTTAGGACACAGAGGCATTTCCTTACTGCACAGCTGCAGACATGAGAGCGATGGGGCTCCTCCCTGGCTGGCCCGGAGGAGGAGAGGAGAAGCAGGAATGCAGCCGCGCAGGAGAAGAGGTGAGAGCAGCCCAGGTAGCTCCACATCCTCCTCTGCGCAGGCGAGGATGAGCATGCACGCAGGCAGGGCTGACCAGTGCTCTACCTGCACAAAGCATCAGATTTTGAGAGCTACCAGAAGGGAATTTATGAGCTCTGCACATCTGCAAAGGCATCTGGAATAAGGTAATCTATGGAAATATAGAAACTCGGCAGCCATCGAGGGAGCGGTGGAATGGACAAACGCAAATAAAAAGTAGAAGCACAATCTGGAGCCATTACCTCAGTCACTCAATTCCCCAGGTGAGTTTACAAAGTGAGGGAGGAGCAGAATCACTGAAGTACTCTCACTTGGATGGCACAAAAACCAGCAAATGAGTGCCATTAGAATACTGCTTCTGACAATTATTTAATATTGTTTCAAACATGAATAAACTTTCTGACTAAGTCCAGTTAACCTGAGAGACAGAGGCTATCCTACATTAATTTAAGAACGAAACCTACCAGGAGAGCTTGTGCTTGCTTTGCCTCTCAGAGGAACTGTAATCATATCGCCATTGTGCGATTTTTTTAACACTGTTTCTAAAAAAGGATGAAAAAGATTTACAGACTTCTGCTGCGGTCAACTGGAATTCAGAAATGCTAATCTGAATACAGTGAGTGTACACAGTTACATCATGGCTTCTCTGTAGAAGCTTTCAGAGCGCCTTAACCATATCTTAAACATCTGAAGCAACGCAGTATGGGAAAGAACCAAGTTCCAACGATGCAAGCCACAAAGCATTACATTTCAGAGTTCCCTTCACATCTTATCTGTCTTATGCATGGCAGTATTCTAGCACCAGGATAACTATTTCTCCTCTAAATTCATCTTAATTTCATGATCTTGGCTTTGACTGCAAGTGCATGCATCTGAACTTGCGCCAACTGTTCACGGCACAAAATCTTAAACTTAAGAAAGATTCTTAAACTCCAGCATCAGAAAAGGACTATTATCATTTTAAAAATAATAATTTAAAAAAAATCACAATGTATTTTCTCCAGAAAGGAGTTGGGCCTATTTTAAAAGACTAAGATGAACATCTGTCATTTGCTACTTTCCCCTTCCCTGTAAATTGTCCCAATGTTTAATTATTATCATTGCTAAGAAACTGTACTTCCAGACTGAATTCGTCTAACCTCAGTTGATACTATTATGCCTTTGTCAGCAAATCTCACAAGTCCTTTTAGAGAAAGATCAAGTCCTCTCTCAATTGTCTTCTCAATAAGCTAAGTAAGTTGAGCTCCTTTAAGCCTCACATCATGAGGCTTATTTTCCAGTCCCTGGATCATTTCTGCAGCTGTCCTTTGAATTCTCTCCAAATACACTGGCATTCTTCTTGAAGCATGGAAACCAACATTCAATTCCAGTATCAGTCTCAATGTTGCTGTGTTTATAAGATTACTTATTTTTGCTTCACATTCCTTTCCCCCACTTTTTTTCTCCTCAATATGTCCAAGAATCACATTAACCCTTTTTAACAAAATATTGGCCCAAGTACCACGTAGAGGCAGCTAGCTGTAAAGACCTTAACGCCCTTTGAGCTACTACTTTCCAAAATGCTATTTTGCTATGTATAGGTGGGTTTGCAGTTTTGCTAACAAATGTATCGCCTTGCAATTGGATGGATTCACACATTTTGTTGAAATGTGGCAAAACAATTCAGAGCTCCCTGAACATACTTTGTTGCCCCAATAGTCTCTCTCTGATGGAAGCTTTATCATCAGTATTTTAGCATTTTATTTGCATAGTATTTTATGCTATCCAGATAAAAAGATTCTAAAGAGCAGTAAATTAAAAGCTGACTTAATCTCTCAACCTTCTATAAAGTCAGGTGTGTCCTTTCCAAGATACAGTCTTAGATATTTTAGATCTCCATTGTTAATGCAATTTCTCCAGCACAACCATTTCTAGTGTCAGAGTGTTCTGCCTTCTTTCTCCTAACTCTTGCCCTCTCCACCCAAAACAAGCATGCCCCACACAGCTCCTACACCCAGTCCAACTTGCAAACTTGCACAGAACCACAAAACAGTACAGGTTGGAAGGGACTACTGGAGGTTAACTGATGGAAACCCTCTCTTCTCCCCAAGAGGGCCAACTTGGATCAGGTTGCTGCTCAGGGCTTTGCTCATTTCTTCTCCAGGGCCACTAAGTGTTTGCGTAACTATGCATTTTAAGGCCAAAAATAACCCTCTGATGATCTGACTTTCCAACTAACAAAGACTGGAAAATCTCACCTAGTCATTTCTACACTTGGCATCACAGCTTACAAACAGGCTAGACCATGTTTGTCAAGCACAGCCTAAAAAACAGTGTATGGATTTACCACAATTCTTTTGGGGGAATTTAAAATCATGCAATAGACTGCAGCCTAAAGGTCCCCAGGCAGTATCAACCCAAGCCATTAAGTCTTCACAGTGAGCACAGTACATACGTAGTTTTTATTAAATAAAGTGTAAAACTTTTTTTTAAAGCTAGAACTACATCAAACACCTTCTTGGAAGCCTTTGAAGAATGCTTCAAACTACCCAAGTGAAGCTCCAGCTCTAACTACTCCTCCAAAGGAGACTGTTCTTCCACTGCATACATAGATGACTTAAGATGTTAGCTTCCCCCCAGTTTCATGGAACATGTATTAGTGGCAGATGTACTGATATAGTTCTAATTGCTATCTTCCATGTCCACAATAGCAAGATTTATCAGCACCTATCTTTATCAATATATTTATTTAACAACACATGCACAGCATCCGTTTCCTTGACTACCTAAGTAAGGGTGTCCATTATCCCTTAACTAGCACAGAATATTTTTCAACTCACACAGGCCAGTTCCTACAAATCTACCCAGTTTTTGCTTCAGCCACTAAAAAGAATCTCCCCCACCCCTCCAAAAGCCTCGCAATTATATAAACAAAAGGATTAAAGCGGACATATATTTACCCATACAAAAGCATGTCATAATAGTCAAGTTATCCCCCTTTCCATAAAGCTATGTGAAATCAAAGCGACTAAGAGCAGGGCTGGATTTAATGTAACAGCATGAACTACTACACTGAAATTAGAGATGTTAGCCAAGATCCTGTGATCCTCTCACCTTATATTCTTCCCTAAGCATCAATTTTTGGCCCTGTCAAAGATGAACAAAACCTTCAGTCTGACTCGGGAGAGTCATTCTTGTTCTCACGTTACGTTCTCTGCTCTCCTGTCTGGAATTATCAGTGTTGTATTCCCTGACAACAGCAAAGAACCTCTTTAAACCTAGAAAAACTATGGAACAGAATAAAAAAAAAATCCCATCACATGAGCAAATGAGGCCTGACAGCATGATGGATGCTGCAGGTTCACAAGTGTGAAGGCACTCCTAAGATGGCTTGCGCCTGTTACAGCTTCACATAAGCATAAAAGACGCTGGCTTGCCGCATTCAGGAGGGAGATGCTCAACTATTTAGATTGGACGCATTTTATATAAGACTGAAGATGACTAACTCACAGCTGGATAGATTACGTTCTAGAAGAAAGCTATGTGCTCCTCCCTGTACCTTAAACACCAGCATTTCCTAATCTGCATCTTTTCTCCTTTCCCTTTCAAACACAAGACACCAAATTCTCCCAGGAAAAAAAATCAGCCAGAGAATATTCAGGGCAACATGCTTTAACCGAGAGGAATTTCACATGCACCAGTCATCACAGGGATAATTTCATTTTGTCATTATGGAAAAACTGAGAACTATCAAGACCTCAGCTGGGTAACAGTTGGATAGGAGAATGATCTCAACACAGGAGGAAAAGAGCACAGACAGGAATTATCTTCCTGAATAATGCAGATAGACCTTATGTGCACTAAGCATCCAAATACAGTTTGCCAAGACACTCTGAAGGCCCCTTCACATGGTTTATCAGTCCTGATGGCTACATATCAGTAGCAACATTGTTCTTAACACAAACTGCAGCATTACAAAGCTAGTGAAAACAAGCAGGAAAAATATCCTTGCTCACACTGCCAGGCTTCCCCATCAACAACTCATACGGGAGATTTTTTTCACCCATATCCACTTCACAGTGTACTCCCCACCACATCTATTAACATCAGTATTAAAACCATTGATTGCTTTACTGAAAGAAACCAAAGGTATATACAGGAGCAACACAGCACTACTGAACATGGACACGTGGGCAGAGGTGAGGATTGGTGTGGGTGAGACAGCTACCTAAAAAAGTCCAAGAGAAGCAATTTGCACCACTAGACCGTAAGTCAAAAAAACCAACCACCATGTTAACTCCACAATGCCTATGAGATGTCCTGTGCAAGCTAGTCCCTTTTTTGTGCCTTAATTTTCCTATCAGTAAAACCAGAATACTGCTGAGATGTCACACACAGTGTTTCTAAACATGAAAGCTACAGTGAAATCAATAGACTTAACGAGAACAAGAAGAGTAGGGACAAACTGCCCTGGCAGAATTGCATCTTGAAGTTTTGGGTGGGAAAAAAACAGCTGAAAAAAATTTCAATCACTGTGGCCATTTCACTTGTTTCATTCATGGTCAGTGCAGGCTAAGGACCCATGCACACATCCCGGGTGAGCAGTGGCAGCCTCCCAAAAAGCGGAAATGACCTGTTTAACTGGAGAGATTTTAACCTAAGATAAATTAAACCTTCTCAATACTAACAGAATTCCACAACAAGTCCCATTGTTCAAGATAAATTTTTACATTTTAAACCCACATACCATTTCAGTAACAACCACCTTTCTTAACAACTTAGGTAATTTTGTTTTACAAAATGCTGAAAAGTCTCCATAATTTTTCAAGTATGTGTCAAGGCCATCTATTTCCTCCCTCACAACCTTCTCTTCAAGTAAAACTGAAAATATCAGAATTCCTTGCAAATGTAGCCCCAACACAGGAACTCTCATGGGAACAGCCTACTTCACCATTGCTCAGAAAAAGCAATAACGCCTTAAACTCTAACACTAGAAGAGCAACAGAAAGCTACAAACTTTGCTTGCAAGAACAGCCTGCTCCTAAATCACCCCCATCCATCTCTGCTGTACTGTCATGGTTTAAAAAAAACCCCAAAAACCCAAAGGAATTTTTGGTCAAAGGATTTTACCGAAAGGATCCTGGTTACATTTTCATAGTTCTACAAAAACAAGAGAAGTTACCTCAACATGTGGACATGCCATGTCATTCTCCCTGTTCCTTCAAGGTCCTCTTCTCCACATGTGATTCAATGAATTTCTGCTGACCAGTTTCAAGCTGACAGTCCCAAGCTGCGCCCAACAAAGGCCTAACTAATGACTGCAGGTTTCAACGTACAGTCTTGCTTTCAGAATATGCTAGCACTTTATTAATTTATTACTTCTATCTGCGTATGTAAGACTCAGAAATACAGGAGCAGGAAATAGGAACTGTGATTAAACATTAATTTCATTCTTATGTTCTTTGGCAGCTTGTGGGGAAAGTCTTTTCCCAGTTTGTGAATTTTTCATCTTCTTACAAATTCCAAATCTGACCTTTTCCTAAAGGATACTCTGAACCCACAGTGGCCAAAAAGAATCCACCAAACAGTGGACTTGTTCCACCAGATGCAAGTACTTCTGCACTTGGCTTCTTGAATTTCTCCACCTGATCCACGCCATGCTCCCAGTGTTTCAGGAGCTAAGCTGGAAAGGAAACAAGCATCGCTCTTCTAGCAGCACTAATGGTTATTTCCATAGGCGTGTAAAGGATGCCGTCAGCTTGGGACTTTGACATCAAAGTGCTTCCCACCTCAGCCAGAGCACCCAAGAACAGCCTCTCTAAACAAGACCACTGTTGGGGCAGCATTAAGGTATTTCCTTTACTTATCTCACAAGTCATAGTTTTAACCTCAGCAGAGATCTTCCTACTGACAAGACACTTATCTGAAGGGACAGGTTTGGGATGGCGTACCCCAAAATGCCTTGTCTATTACTTAGTGAAACTTTCCACCTTCCACTGTCAGGTAAAAGACGTGTCCCAACCCTGGGTGCTTCTCTGGGAGCATGGACAGGGAGGTGGACACAACCGTTCAGATCAAGTATACAGGAACTATACCTACATACATCACCCTACAGCTCACCTAGATATGCACCAGTAACAGCGCAGCTACCACACTGCAAGTCAGAACAACTGCTATCAGCTGTGAAGCGTAACAAGACAGCAAATACATTCTGCTTAGTTCCCTTATTGCAAAGTGACTATTTGGGGCTATTTGCTAAAGCTTTCGTTAAATAAAAGATTACCCTCACAACAGATGAGATTTCTTACTTACGAGACATACTGCTCACGCCCAACATGATTTTTTTGCACAGCACTATGCATTTGAAGATGTCATGACATGCTAACATTTAAATAATTTTATTCAAACACAAATAGCCAAAATGCTGCCTCAAGTTCTACTACACCAAATAGTCTCACTAGGTACGAAATGAAAAGCCTCACCTCACAGTGAGCAGAGCGGCACACACCGGGAACTGCAGTACACAGACAACTGCTCTATTTCAAATATATGCTGCTATAACAAAGTTTTCCGTATTAAAAGAATAGGATTCAAGTTTCTGCTGCAACTGGCCTTGGCTGAATTACATTTTTGTGTTGTTCCAGTCACATTCATGTCTCCATATATTTTCAGCAAAATTACATAGAATTCATGCCATGATTTTTGTACTACTATATTTTGTATACATTTGATTGACAATGTATCTTCAGTGGTTCGTCTTTTTCTGCATGCCATGATATCTCACAAGTCATAATGACTGTCAAGTAAATGCAAAGTAAAGACTTAATTGCCAGGTTAAAAAAAAAAAAAGATAAGGGACATTGTATGGTGCATTTACTTACACAGATTTGTAGTAATTGAATACTAATTAATATTTTGCCATCTTCCAAAATAAGACATGACTCCAGCTTTCTGCTGTATTTACTTTCTGCCAAAGTATACCTACAAGAATTTGCTATTTTGAAACAGCTAATCACCATGCTTAGGTTGTAACACTATTCCACCATCACACATTAAGCCTACGTTAAAACTCAAACCTGACCAGCTTCCCAAACAAATGAGAGCAGATCAAGGAAAGACTACACCACCAACTTTTGAGCAGGGAACCAAGGGGTTGTCTGAAGAAAGCACTCCACACACAGCGACCAAGGGCACAAACCCATACTATTTCACACAGATTGCTCACCACGCAGTAGATGGTAGCTCACTCTCCTTTAAAGGGAGTGTGAAGTTACAAGGGACAGCCTGAGCTGGCCACACTGTGTGCTGTCACTGAAAGGTGGACACCCTGCTCCCCTTCTCCGGTCCCCACCACATCCTCTACATTTCCACCCATATGCTCTCCCCTATTTATTTTGTGAGGGCTCTGGATGCTTGTCAAATCTCGTGGTGAGCCAATTCAGGTCACTATCTTGGAAAAAAAATAATCCAGCAAAAACCAAAACATAAAATAACCCCAACACAGCTTTCTACTGGGTTAGCAAGCTGAAGGAGTTCAGAAAAGGGATCCAGTAAGAACCAGAGCTGGCAAATAGAAAAGGCAGAACTCCCAGTTGGGTAGGAGAGGAAGGGGGAGCAAAACTTCCCCCATTCAGCAGCAGAGCTGTTGGATGTACTCAGCTGTCTCGTGTAACTTCACCCGGAGTAACCTCACTCACAGGGTGCAGTTCTGCAATAGTTTCAAGCTGACTTCAGTTGGCAGAGCTTCAGTGCAGCCTCCCCATCCCTTTCTGCACTGGTGCTAACCTGACCCCACAGTCGAGAAGTTCAGGCAGAAGCCAGCAGAAAACTCTTACTTCCAAAAATGAAATGTACTTGTTTTCATCATGGTAACCTTCCTGAATAGTTCACCACTGGGGCAGGCATGGGCCAGAAGAGAGGCAAAAGTGATGGTGGGAAGGAAAGCAGGACTGTGGCAGCAGCACATCAGGTCAGCTTGAATTGCCATGGAACTGTATCTCTAGCATGCACCAAAAAAACCTGCACAAAGTTGTACAAATAATATACAGTGCGTCCCAAACATCCATTCCAGTTTAACACACGAATTTCCATATACGAGCAAACCCTGAGGTGGATATTAGAAGAACTGCACAACAAAGCAAGTTTGTGGGAAGCTTAGAACCTGACTTTCACCCTACAAGTATCCTTGTTCCCTATTAACCTCCAGGCCATCTTGAGCCCCAACATCCTTGAAATTCATGAAACTACAAGAGAACTTTGAATCAGAAAGCCAGTCTTCTCTACAGTCAAGCAGAGCCTACTTAACTTGATTAAGCAGTCTTTTCTTCAAAGGTTCACTTTAGTTGTATTTATACAGGAAGCTTCCAGATCTTTGCTGTGGCGAAAGTTAATCTGCAGCCACATTACTGAAAGCATTCTTGCAGCATGATTATAAGTTATTCCAACCTAATGCCACCAAAACACAGGAAATAATTTGTTTTAGTGTCTTTAGTTAAAGGCCACATGAATGTGAAAGGCTCATATATTCTTCCAAGTATCTATAAATTGATACTGCAACTCAGGTTGAGACGTGCTAACTATTTTAAGAGCTCCATGCTGAACCCCCAGGGCACTTCGGTTTTCTAAATCACTGGTTCTCAAACTTTTCCCAGTGTATTCCTCCTTCCTGCCTACAAGCAAGGATACATTCTCACCTCCTCACTCTCTCCAATAAAAACATTTGAAAATTGCTCTTTGGGAACAGCTTCTACACTACCATCCTGAAGGGGTATCAGTCCTAGAGAGCGACTGAGAGCATTGCCAGAGATACGTAATTTGGGTAGAGGCTGAGCTGGGAAACAGGGCCACACTGAAAAAGAGTCCTCTGCTCCAATTCTCTGCACTACCTGCAGCTGTCATGAGAAGTGTCAGTCTTCCCAGTCCCATCCTCCTACCAGCTATCACCTCTGCAGATGCTATATTCTGCTCCCAGAAGCAAGCTGCATCTTTCTCTCCTCCACTCTGCGCAACGCCATCTTACATGGGCTTCCTTATCCAAGTATTTCCATGAAACAATCTTCAAAAATCCTCCGGCCACTTATTTTCACGATCCAAAGTCTATGCAAAAGCAAGAGACTGCATTATCTGACACCAACAAACTAAAACTCCAAGCTGCACCCTGACTTTTTTTTTTTTTCTTTTTACTGAATCACCATCAGCAGGCATGTTTTGTTAGGAAGTTTGATGATGGGGTCTCACACTCCTTTCCGATCAACAACTTGCATTGCACACTGCTCACTTCAAAGTCAAGAGGATTCTTCTCACTATCAGAGCTTCAAACTGTTTTCTGAACTGCTGGCGTGATCACTGAAAAAATTTTGTCCTGTAAATCAACAAGGCTGCAGAAGAAAACCCTGGCATGAGCTTCATAAGGACAACAGGAATAAGCCTGAGTCACTAAATGAGCAGCTACCAAATACAGACAATATCTTCTTGTCAACGTGTATGATTGCAATTGTAATCACGTTCTAAATATGAACACATCAAAAGCACTGTGACCTTTCCACTCTGAAATTACTTTGAAATATTTTAGGGCTTAAGCATTTTGGTTTTAAAACTCACATTCTGTCTCAAAAGGCTGCTTGTAAGTGAAAAAAATAACTAAGCTCATTTAGAACAGGATGAATAAGCAAAAAAGTTTGCTGCCTTGAAAACTGCACAGATCTGACTGCTTGGGATACCTTCCCTTTGCTAAACTTAGCCCTTCCGTGACCCCCGCGGAGGAATGCAAGACCTGTCTACGTTATCAAGTTTATAAGGATTAAACTTTAGCATAAACAACAGATCACTTCTAAACTTCACTCTAAAAGCCAAATTCCTGACTATTTCTCAATGCCACTCGTCTATGTTACTCTCTCTTCGTTCCCCCTTTCTTCTTCATGTTTGGTGAATGTGGGACTATTAGATTCCTGACCACAAAAGAAATTACTTCTCCTGCTCACTAGAAGCTTGCCACTCAAACTGCTGGCAAGTCCTCCCACATTTTTCCACCTTGAAGTCTGAGCACATCAATACACTTTTCCAAATGTTTCCCATATTGCTCATTAAAATAATTGGGTTTTGTGTGTGTTTGGTAGGAGGAAAATAAAACTCAACAAGAAAGCTTTTCTTTCTCAAATTTATTATTTAAAAATAGAATTTGTTTGTTCTACTGTTTAAGCATTTAAATTAGATTTAAGGATCAGAACGTTGCAGATTTACAGTTTAAACAACAATACTGATGCTCCTATAGGGCTTGTGGCAACAAAAACTAGTGTTAGGGCTATTATTTGCTGCAGATTTCTTCTTTTGGGCTACAGCTTTTCAAGTTCAGACTCATCAGTTGAAGTGAGGGAAAAATCCCTTTAGCTATTTTTGTTACAGGAAAATAATACTTCACCACTAGCTCAGGCAAGGGGGAAGGGGGACGATGAACAAGAATCTCCTGATTTGTCGCGTAGCTCATCCTCTGAGACAAAGAGCATCTTTACTAATTATAGAAGAAAAAAAATTTAAACTAGGAGCAGTTGAAAAACTGTTTCTCAGCATGCTCAGTGGGCATTAGCTGCGATTTCAGCAGCTTAGCAAGTCCCACCCCTGCGTGAGCTCAGCAGGGAGGCCAGGAGCACTGCACATTCTCCCTGCTCAGCAGGGACAGGGGCCGCCGCTCGGCTGATTTGCTACAGGAATACTGGAAAATTGCCACCAAAATAGCAAATCCTTGGGGGAAAAAAAAAAAAAAAAGAGGAAGAAACCCCCAGCAACTTCAATAAGGAATTAAGAAAAAAAAGTGGAAAAAATCCTCAGCTCCCACAGTCCAAGATGTTGAACTCTTGCTGCATTACAGGCTGGGGCTTTCTTCCATGATCAAAGTAAGCAAAAGGTTTAGGCTAAGACAGATTTATACAAAACTGTCTCTAACAATAAAAGTGCACACTCACTGTGCACTAACTCTTGCCACAAGTCAGTCATGGAAGCCAAAGATCGGCTGTAGAATCTGTAACAGTTTTAACATCCATAGCTTTTTTTTTTTTTTTAATTTGGGAGAAAAAAAATTAAATGCAACAAAGTCTTTATTTGAAAATCAAATAGCAGCGTAATTTTCATAGGGGCAACTGAGATTTAATATCTCACCTGCTATATATTTAAACATATATTTAACACTTTCAACTCAAGGACTGCTACTACATCTTGTATATATTTAAAAACTGCCTGTTGCAACCTTTCTTATGGACTGCACATAACATGAGATTTCACTTGCAAGATTTCAGAGTTACACACAAGCAGTACCAGAGCAAAAACACAAATGTGCATCTGTAATACAGTAGTACTGCCATGAGAACAATGATTTTTGAAGTTTCAAACCTCTAAACACTCATTACGTTTGTTTTACTACTGCCAGAATAGAAAGAAACATTTTTATCTCATCACATCATTCAAAACAAGTTTGTAAAAGTCTGATCACCCAAAATGGAAGAAAGAATAGACTGGTCAGACTAATAAATTACATGACTGGGACATCACGCATTTAGTTCTCCCTTGCATGCTTCACACCTGGAAGTTTGAATTAAAAATGCTTTTTTTTTACTTCAGGGAACATCTGGAAAATTTAAATCAGCAGTTGTTGTTGGATTTCACCCCCACCCTGAAAGAGAGCATAAACTTTTGCACATTCTGAGATGCCAGTTCAATACCATCTCTTTCCAATGGGTTTTTGCAATTTTGACCCATTACTTTTCAAAATAAAATCTGTCTGTAACTGAGTCCTCTTCCTAAAAAGGGATTTAAATGTATGTGGGATTTCACTGCCTTACCTTGGGATGGTGCAATCACAGACAACAGTAGCTAAGGATTATTACTTTCAGGTCACTTGGGATATGACAGTAAAACGAAAAGCCAGGGTCTTGTCAAAGCAGTGCCAGTTATTTAACAGGATGCGAGGCAGCGGATTAATTCCCCATTATAACATACAGAGAGACTGTAAACAATGTACAGAGAGACTGTAAACAAAGACTAAGGGGCCACAAAGATCACTTGCTGTATTTTATTAAACCAAGGAGACGGTTTTCGTACTCACAAAATCCTAAATTCATTACTGTTGTCTTGTCACTCTGTGCTAGGCAGCAGATATCACATTCAGCCCCAGTGATGGATTCATTTTAGGTGGATTAAAAGGTGCTCACCCCACCTTGTGAAACAATTCGGGTGCTACAGATCCTCAAATGTAAAAGCCATTTGGAGTTTAGCATCTACCACATGATTGCTGCCAGTCAAGCGGATTTAAAGGCACATTTTAATCTCTCTCACATTATGCTGGTCCTGGAATTTTTGCTTCAAGCTCATAGTAATTCTGAGTTTGGTAACTCAGGCCTGGGAAAGGGGCTCCCCGTTACAGGTGTTTTTTAACAAAGATGGCAGTTGTTTTCTAAAGATAATGTATTCCCATCTCCCATACTGCATACCTCAACTAACAGTTTCATCTTTAACAAATGCACTGGAATATGCTGATAGCTCCAACTCCACAACACAGTATCATACAGACAGCAGCCAGTGCCAAATGGTTAGTTAAGCAGATAAGGCACTCATTCTTCCTTTAAAAAAAAAAAAAAAAAAGGAAGCTATTGCAGTCAAGTAGACAGAGTGTGGGGATAGAAGCTGGCAGATTCCACGATACATAGTCACATCAAAAATGGCCTCCTGCAAACTGTTCCTTCAGCAAGCATTTGAGTCAACTGAAAGAGAGGCATCTTCCCCATTATCCACATGAGGTTTCACCTCCCTATTCCACAGCAGAGCAGCATTTTCTACATGTTTTGACATACAACTGACTAAGAAGCACAGTGGATAAATTTTACTCTGCAGCAGAGGGAAACTCCTCTCCCTGTTTTCTGTTTGCAGTCACAAAGTTGAGCCGGGCCTTTATTTTGACTGTTCCCTGGTCTGTGAATGGAAAATCCCTCCTCAGCACTAGCAGGCTGGTGTCTGCTGCACACACCCACTGCACACAGCAGAAATTCCAGTCAATAAGGCAAGTGGGGCCCAGGCGATGGAAGGGGAGGAAGGAGACATACAAACAATAAGAAAAGCATCTGGCTCTGTTACTGGCTGGAAAGGAGACTGGAGTTCAAACGAGACATGACTGCAACCTTCACTTAACAGGAAGATCATATCAATTCTCACTGTCCTGCTTTTCACATGGACCAAAATATCTGGAAAGGGTAACTTGGGGCTTCCAGCCCACACCTTAATGCAATTCTATTAACTCAAGAACAGCAATGAAACCCACCTCATAGGTGTTTGTCCCACTGGACCAAAACATAACCCCACTTCAGCTTTGGACCTGTGGAAATAGCCCAAAAAGTAAAGCTCTTTGCTGAACGTGAGCCAGCCACCTCTCCACCACCACACTAATGGAGGCTGCTCTGCTGTCCTTCCCTGGAGATAGCAGCCAAGTCTACTGAAGCTTCTCTCATAGCAACCAGAGCTCCAGCAGCTGCTGTCACTGCCTTCAATGCTTACCCACAGGATCCAGAGCAAAGCAACACCCTCCTCCCTGCACCTCTAGAGCAAAAATACCAGAAGGCTGGCAACAAGATGACTTCCTGGGTCAACCACAAGAAGGAAAAAAAATCCTAGTATTTCCTATCCAAGTTGAAAGGGGAATCTCCTATTTCTACTGAAGAAATAGGAAATTCCTTTTCTAGGTTTAGGTTCTGGCAGTAACACCCAGTCGGGGCGGGGGGGCAGGGGCAAGGGAACGACCGTCTGAAATCCATGATGTACCGGCACATCATGACACCAACATCAAGTTTCTTCAAGATCCCACTGCATCCTTCACACAGGGAGAAGCACTGGCCCCTCGCCCCGGACGTACCTTCAACGCTCCCATTACATCATGGCCAGAGCCTGCAGCAGCCACCGCAGCCCTGCAGCACCCCGTGGCCTCTACAGACCCGCAGAAATCCACCCCTCCGCCAAAAAAAAAAAAGCCCAACCGGGATCTTAGCTTCTGGCAGAAGGGCGCGAGGACAGGGCCGGGAAGCGGCTGTGACACCCCCCCGCCCCCCCCCCCCCCCCCCCGCCGCTGCGCCCATTTCCCCACTTCCACAGGGCCACTTGCGGCCTCGCACCTCGCCTCCTTCCCGCCCCCCCGGGGACGGCCAGACGCTGCCCGGCGCCTCTTCCCCGCCCGACCCGGCGGTGAACTCCGGTCACCGGCACCCAAGGACGAGCCGCCGAACGGCAGTGACCTTGCCGGTGCCATCGAAGGGAAGGCGGCGGGGGTCGGAGCGGGGTCGGGAGGCAGGCAGGGTGGTCAGGAACCCACCCCGCGGCGGCCACGCGTGACGGACGAGGAAATGCAGGAGAATCCACGCTGCAGCCCCCGACGCCGGGTGGGCCGGGAGCAGGGGGTTACGGGGGAAGACGCTGCACGGGCACCATGAGAAAGCAGAAAATGCAGGTCAAACACCGCCTCCCCCGAGGCCCAGAGGGACTGGCGGCTCGGGGCGGGCAGCAGCGACGAAGGCAGGCAGCGACGGCCCGTAGGAGGCTGCCCCGAGACAGACAACGACCCCCAAGGCCCCCCGGGACAATAAGGGAGGGGGAAAGGCAGAGCAAGGGAGCCCAGCCTGCAGCGGGGCTTCCCCGGTACTCGCCTCCACCGACAAAGCCCCGCGGCCGGGCCTAGCCCCAGCCCCGGCCTCGCACCAGCCTGCTACCACCGGCCCGAGCCCGGCCGCCGCAGGCGGGCGCGCACCGCCGGGACCGCCATGATGCCCGCGCCGCCGGGCCAGGCCTCCCCCACCGGGCCGGGTCGGGCCTCCAGGGCCGCTGCCCCACCGCCGCGGCTGGGCCCTGACACCCGAGACCCCGACGCAGGGCGGGGCGGAGCGCCGAGTCGTGGCCCGCGCCAGGAGCCCCCCGCGGCCGCCCGCCCTCCCGCCCGCCCTAGCATGCCCTCCCGCCAGCCCCACCGCCGGGCACGGCCAGCCCCTGTCCGTCCGGCGCCTACCTGGCCGGCCCGTTCCCCGGGCCCCCTCGCGGCACTAGGCCCAGTTCAGAGCCACGGCGTCTCCTGGGCAGCCGGCGGGAGCAAGCCCTCGGCAGCAGCCGCGGCGCCAGCCCCTCCCCCTGGCAGCAGTAGCGGCGGCTTCTCCCCAGGCCGGGCGGAAACGGCACTGGGCGCACGGGGATCCCCGGCGCCGGCGCCAGGGGCGCCCCGGACACGCCTACTCCCGCTCCCCGTTGGCTGCCACGGCGCTACGCCCCGCCTCGCCGGGACGCCCACCGCCGCCAACGCCCCACCCACTCACGCTTGCCATTGGCGGCTTCACCGCCCTGCCCCGCCCACGCTCCCGTCTCATTGGGAGTCGCGCGTCCGCCCCGCCGCTCGCCCCACGGTCCTGGCGCGCCATTGGTGTGCGGAGCTGCCAGTTGGTGGGGGGGAGGGGCGGTGGCTGGCGTCGACGCGGTGCAGGCGGGCGGGCTGCGACAGTGCCTGCTGGGCGAGCCGCGCTACGTGCCGAGGGGCGGGGCCGGCGGGGCCCGTCGCCGCCCCCGCCGAGGCGCCGCTCTCCGCAGGGTAACTCCCGCGTCGGGACACGTGGCAGAAAGAAGGGGCGGTGCGGGCGGCCGGGATTCCTGGGCGGCAGCTGCCGCTGCTCCACGCATGCGCAGGACGAGGAGGGAGGGGGAAGGGGGCGTAGCGCGCATGCGTGGCGGTGCGGGCGCGGGGCCTGCTGCTCGGCACGTCCGCGCTGCAGGGGGAGGGGGCGGCCGCTGGGCCGGGGTCCCGTCGCCAGGGGAAGGCAGCCCGCCGCCCCGTGGGGCCGCTCTTTCGGTGGCCGCCTCCGCCGCAGGCTTCGCGGAGCGCCGCGACACGGAGCCGCTCTGCTCCCGCGGCTGCCCTCTCTCCGCGGCGGGCCCTCCTGAGGCGAGGCGGGCGGGACGCGCTGGGACTGTCGCCTTCCGGGCCCCCTCAGGCCGGTGTCGGCGGGAAGAGGTGTTGGCATACCGCTGGAGGCCAGAGCTGGCTGACTCTCCTTCCCCGGAGCCCCACACAAAGGGCGTCGGGTGCTGACCGCGGGGCCGGCTGCATGAGGCGGAGGAGCGGCTTCGCCGCCGGAGGGGTGGCGGGAAGGGGGAGGTGGGGTGCGGGCTGCCGAGCCCGCTAAGCTGGGCCGGAGGGACCCTGCTGGGCGGGTGCTTGTGCCCAGCCGAAGGGCTCTACCTGTGGCCGGGCACCGCTTCTCCGTTGAGAGGCTGCGGGGTGCTCGGCCGTGCTAGCTGGGCGGAGGGAGCAGGCTGCGCCGCAGACCGGCGGTCTCTCCTGCTGCCGGGAACGGGCGCCCCGCAGGCGGGCACGGAGAAGCTCTCCCAGCCCTTGACCCCTGCTTAAAGAGCCACGGAGACCATAGGACGTTAATTACCGCTTCCAATTAACGCTGCGTGCGGACTGCACGAACTACAGGGACGTTTACGGAAGGCGAAGGGCGCCTGACTGCGGAACAACGCTGGAGGCTGCGCAGAGGCGGCGGCTACCGCCACGCTGCGGGGTTGCTCGGACAGGCCGTGCCGCGGACCGGCGGTGGCAGGCGAGCCGCCGTGCCGTGGGAAACTGACGAGGCGCCAGCGCCTGAGAGGCGGCCCGGCCCCGCCGCCATCTTGTGCGCAGCGCCCGCCACTACCCCCCCGCCGCGCCACCGCCGTCCCCGGCGGGAGGGCGGTCCCGGCCCCTGCGGCGGGGCCCGCGGAGCTGCGGGGCGGCTCCGGTGCAGGTGCCGGGAGCTGCCAGGCAGGGGCGGCGGTCTCGCGGCGAGCGGCCGGTCACGGCGCGCTGAGCCACGCGTGGTGCAGGCACTGGGCGGCTGTGGCGCGGCGCTGGGGCGCGTACTGCAGCGCGGGCAGGAGGAAGCTGGTGAAGGGGGTCGCCTCCTGCTTTGTCCACTTGTGTCTGTCTGCCAGGATGCTGTGGAGGCTGCGGGGGGAGAGTCTGGAGATCCGCAGGAGAGCGCCTAGCAAAGAGAGCGTAAGCACAGCGCCTTAATTAGGCTTGCAGGACCGAGGGGCTGCCGCGCCTCACCTCACACAGTTCATCCAAAGCATCCTGAGGGATCCTTTCCTTTGCCTCTGCATCTTCCTCTCTAAGCTTCACCTGCACTACCCCTTGCAGGTTTGGCTCTCGGGTGTTTCTCAGAAATCATTTTTCCAAGCTAGTGTTTGGAGTCTCCCCGTTCCCCAGTACTTCTCAGAGGAGAACATGGCAAGAGTGAATGAAGTGTTCCTAGAAAGCCATGCCAAAGCCATTGCTGCTTGTCCCCTCTGCCCATCCACACACAATCCTGAATGCAGCTTCAGTGCCAGCACTCACAAGACACTAGCATTTAATTGTTTTGTGCCTACTAGGTCCGTGGGGCCCAGAAAGGTGCCACTACTGACCGAGAAGCTACCCTTGGCCCCAGGAATACATGGTGTAAATGTAGTGATTCAGGTTAGGCATGTGTGGTCAGGCCAGTTTGGTTCCCACAGAGAATGAATATAGAACAAGAGCTAGTTTTGACTCATTTCTTTTGAGCACCGTAGAAGGAGTAAGTTTGAGCAAAGGCTGTGAATGTGCAGGGAGGTGCTTGTTCAACAACAGCATGGGACTAGCACTCAACATTGAATAAATTGTGGGTAGGCTGAAGCTGCGTGGCTGGTGAGCGTGAGAGCAAAGAGGATGATAGGTTAAATTGCAGAAGGATGGAGTCATGTGATGCCTTGAAGTCAAAGACAAGGATTTCAAGCCTAATGAGTCAAAGGGAAAGGAATTGGGGAGAATTAAACAGAAGAGACATTGTAGTTGGGTCAAAAGACTAAGTATAGCAGCCACGTTGAAGGATGGAAGGATATGAGTGTCCCATTCCTGATCATCATTGTTCTCTGCCAGTGAACGGGTGAAATCCAGCCAGTTATGCACTCTTGTCAGCCTTCCTGCCATGTAGCTGTTTCCTGTCCGTATTTCCATTCTCTCCAAATCTAAAGCAGAAAGAATGGAAATGTTTTCCCCGTTGGGTGTTTTCTATGATCATTTTTCAGGATTTTGCATTCATCCCTGGAACGCTCCTGGATTGCAAAGGTAGGCAGGAAGTGTTACAGCTCTTTATGAAATCTCCAATTGTCTTCTGTCCCTGTTTGTAATGTTGTGTAACATAACCTTTGGGGTGAAAACCGTGTGAGCTGAGTAGAAGTGTGTTAGAGATCCACAGTGTTTTTTAGAGTAAACTTCCTTATTCCAATTCTTACCTGGCCTGCTGAAAAATTTTGTTGACTTGTTCCAGGAGAAAGCAATTTGAGGGGGAATTCTTCCCAGGAGTTCAATAATACGAGCAACATGATCTAGACAGAGAGAGAGAAAACACATCTAGATACAGAGATTGTGACACTTCTGTGTCAGTGAAGTGAATAAAACTGATGGAGTCCTACCATCATCTCTGGAGAAATATTTCCCAGGTTGAGGATCAAATAGATATGCCCCAGTTGCCATTTCAAATGCCTAGAAATGGAGGAGCACTGTTAATTCACTAAAAGTGACTTGGAATTTTTCTTCCCCATTAACTGATAGTACCAATTTCCCTTGCTACCACACAAAACTGATGCTAAAATAGGGAAATATTCACATCACTTTGATCCATACCATGGTGAAACAGCACCTTTGAAAAGCAATATGTGCCCGATTCAGTGAAGTCTAGGAGTTAACTTACATGGAGTGTGAAGTGCCTTATAGCTTTAATTAATTAAGAGTGAATTTTATCAGCAGCATACTTTCAATCCAAAGTGAATGAGTGCAGACAGCCCCTTTCTCCTCAGCGAGGAAGTCTTGCTCCCCATGCAGCAGGTATTGGTGTGTGCTGAGGACACGCCGCCCTGGCCCGTTAGTGTCAGTCATCTCCCATGCACGCACAGTGTTGTTCCCTGTCCTACCAGGCAGCCCGTACTCCAGATATCCGCAGGAGTGCCGTAGTCTAATCCAAGAAGCACTTCCAGGGCACGGTATGGCTGTGTCTGTATCTCCTTGGAAAAAGGCTTGTACTGAAACAGAAACAAACTCCCTTTGGATAGTGTCCATAAATGAGTAACCCCAACGCTTGTGGTCACAAGCTTCCCGCACAGTGAGGAGGACGCTGTGGGGCAGAACCGGGTACATGTCCTAAACTCTGCGCAGGACACGGCAGGCACGTTCTCAGCCCTACTGACACCAGGGTGAATTTATCTCCCAGCATTTCACACTGAACATGGTTTTGAATTTCAAATTGTAGGGACTATCTGCAAGCTGAAAACACGTCCAAAGTTGACAGTGTCTCCAGGAGTACAGGGCCCAGCTCCGAGCTGGGAGTGCTGAATATAACACACTCCAAAATCAGCATCTCTTTACCACACTGAAATAGCTGTTCAGCTGTAAAAGGACAGACACCCAAGGTGGGATGGAAAGAAGCACACAGCATCCTGCATCATCGTGGGATTGAGACTCGGAGCAGACTCACTGTCCAGCACGCACTGCCCAGATCTGCAATTTTCACTTCTATGCTCATTAAATCCGATTCTTCCCATCGATTGCCAAGATCGCCTCCTAGATGGAAAGGACCGAGAGAAATCAGGTCTTTCTGTACCAACAGGTATGCATCGCTTACCACAGGAGAGGCATGTATGCCTGCCTTTGAAGTTATTCAACCTGAAAGGTCATAAACTGCTTTTTTATCATAAATAAAATGCCACCTCTTTTTTTGAGGAAATACAGAGGAAGAGCTGGTATTCAGTCAAAATCTAAGAGGATGTTTGGGAGGACAGTAGCTTGGAGTGGGGCTGTGTGACCATGTGCTCCTGTCCTGCTGCAAGCTTCCTCTAGCACCGAGGTTACTGTGGGCTCAGAGGAGAGCACGTCCTACCAGCACTGGTCAGCCTGTCATGCCTCCTTAGCCATGAGCAGTCCTGGCTGTCACAGACCTCGGACATGGCCTGCTTGGCGAGCACCATAAAGGTTACATTTTCATATGACCCCAAAAAAGGGAAATTTTTGGTTTAATGCTTTACAGTGAACTGTTAGTCTATGCCCAATATTGTGCCTTTCTGCTCCAAGCAAGACTCAGTCACTAATTTAGCGTTCTCTGATTGCCCTAGAGTTTGAGAGACAAAACAGCACCGTCACGGGAGAAATGCTCATGGGACAACATCATGCAAGGAAAATACAAAGGGTCTCATGTCTGGGAGATGAGCTGATCTCTTGAGAAACTCTCCAGCCCTACATCTTATTCAATATTCACACCATTCTCTGCAAATAAATTATGTCTCAAAAGGCCTTGAAGATTAGCAGTACTTATAAGTCTCCCACAAACCTTGTAAATATGGGAAATAAAGAGCAGAAATGTCATACAGCTTTTTGATCAAACCATTTTGTGTGTAAACCTTTCAGTGGCTGAGAACACCAGACACAAGGGAACTATCCTGTACCTAAAGCTGTAAGAAAGAGCTCCAAGGTCATGGTGGGGCTGTTAACAGATGCCTGTTATTTGTAGTTGTCCTCCACACAAACCTACCTGCAAGACCACATTTCTGTAGGTGCCTTGAGTAGCTTGTAGCTGCTCAGCCTGATGTTTGTATTAAGCAGAGATGGGAGAGGCCTTTCAGCAGCGTAAGCTGGCTGTACTGTTCTGTACTGGCCATTGCAGGAGATGTGAACTTACTCCTAAGATATCTGCATCTGCTACGTCTCTGCTTCCCTGCTGGCTTATTGCCTCTTCTTCTTAAAAAAAAAAAAACAAAAACCTGGAGTGCTCACCTGGTCCCTTTAGCCTCAAATCTGTTCTCCGGCCGCAGTCGAACATATCGGGCAGAAGCCTTTGGAAGCTTTTGTCACGTCCGTACAGCAAGATGTTCTCCGGTTTGATGTCGGCATGGATGATGCGGCAGCGCTTGTGCAGGAAGTGCAGCCCTGCCAGCACCTGAGTGAGCAGGTAGCAAGTCACACCGGCAGTGCGAGGGTCCCCACCACCTCCCCTGCCCCACAGCTGTCAGAGCAGTCAGGCACAGTCCGCGGGTTGTGGATGTTCCGGTATTGAAGAAGGGGGGCACCGATTAATTGTTTCTGTAGAGCGAGTGCCCTGTACTAAGCTGGAGGTGCAGCCAGCTGAGCGGTGGCAGCGGTTGGGGTGGCCCTGTGGGAGCAGGCACAAGGGGTTTCATTGCGCGACGGGGCAGGAGGAGCGGGCGCCGGAGCCCCACGTGCCCAGCACGCCGAGCAAGAGGGGGCCTGGGGAGCCCAGCGGGGAAGGGGCGGCTTGGGGGAGGTGGGGGTGACGCACAGCAGCAAGCAGCATGAAAATCCATAGGTATCGTCATGGATGGGCAAGCCTGGGGAGACGGAAAGAGGATGGGACAACAAGGAGGCATTACGATCACGAAGCTAGACTTTCTCCTGAAGAAACACTCCTGTTGTATGGCTGTTACACCCTCGGACTACCATGCCTTCCTGCTGATTCTCATTCCAATGGAAGTCGGGGCCGGTTATAGAGTGACATGGCACGGGAGGGCGTCCCATCGTACAAGGGAAGACAAGGAGGTGCAGCATAACCCAGACAGGAGGAGGGAGAGACGATGAGCGAGTGCATGTGGAGAGGACTTAAGGGTAGTGCAGGAGAGCCATGTAGGGAAAGAACAGCCTACGGTGGAGCAGGGAGAGCCTGGCCTGTCACAGGGGAGAGATAAACAACGCCCACCAGAGAGGAGCAGTTGCTATCAGAAATCAATAACAGTGAAAATGCTGCTGGGAGATTTGGGGTTTTTTTAAACACACTGGTCAGTCATAAAGGGCTGGTAAATATTCTCTGTATTATCAAATTCTATTCTGGGATGAACACCAGCCCCGGGGAAATACCAACCTTAAATGGTGACTGTGAAACACGGGGAAAGATTTAAATAGCTAAACTGGAATGAATCAGAAGTAAATGCTGCCCCGGTGCTGATCCGAAGGGGGGAAAAAAAGATTCTGAGATTTTACAATTAAAGCAGATAAGGGAATAGATCAAGCAAAAGGCTTGGGTGTGAAATGAGGCACAGAGATTAATGCCACTACATTTTAGTGTAACTTATTCAGGTGTTAGTGGAGCTTCTTTAGAGGAAGAAGAGGCTATTCCAAGGAAGAAGAGCCTATTCCAGAAAATAGGATGAAGGAGGAAGCGGTTTGCTTTCTTAGTGTCCCTAGAAGGGCACAGGAATCAGAGTAGCAAATCTTCATCTTGGCAAGTGTGCAGACTTCTGATAAATCTCAGCATGAGAGGCAAAATGTAATTTTAACTGTTCTGAGGCCTCACTCAGGTTTCGCATTCCGTAGCTATTCCCAGACAATGCATTAAGAAACTCGGTTTTCACAATCTGTTTGATCAGCACACCACATCCTTACAGGGGGTGAAGGAAGAGTTGGCTCTGAGCAGGAGAACCTCAACACAGGTTGAAGACCAGCCAACTGAACCAGCAATTTGGAAAGCCCCGGAAAGACATCAGTGATGAGGGAGACCTTGAGCAGCCTTTGGTGCTGCTGGACCTGCCAGTGCTACCCGTGTCTGGATGCCGAGGTGAATGCCAGCGGTCCGGCATTGCTGCCAGAGGGGACTTCTCAGGGCAGCGGGAGGGCAGAGAGATAGACTGTTTGCCCACAAGAAGCATGACCATGGCAGGCTGTCTGTCCCCCTGCCACTCCTGTGAGCAGCAGAACTGCTGGAGAATTCCATGATTACTGAGATGATGGGCAGTGCCACCCCTGAATCCCCGGTGCAGGTCTGCGGGCTGCTGACCCTTCATGGCGGTGGCCCTGACTCCTTCCCAAACCTGATGAGACTGCAGGCTTGGGCAGTAACGCACAGTGCCTTGCATTAATGGGATGGCTTCCCACTTTGCATTTTAATTAACATTTTCTCTCCTTACACCCAAAAGAAATAGTTACTGTTTTCCTTGAAAAACATGTGCCTTGAGCACTCACTCTCTATTGTCCCTTTCTTTGCAGATGCAGTCATGGAGTTCATGGCAGATGACCCCAGGATGAAGACTATGGTATGTCCCCCAGCCAGTAGTCCCTTGGTGCCCTCACCCAGTTCTCACCTGCTGTAAAGATTTTTTCACAAAAGGCAAAGGCAGGCCCTGGGCTGCGTAGTTACCCATCAGACATCGCAGGGAAGGACCCAGCGCCTCAAATACCAAGCACACATGTGAGAAGGAGTCAGGGATTCGCCAACAGAAAGATGCTACCACCAGCCTTTTGCCCTTCGCCAGAGCAGCCAAGTACCTCCTTATCCAACCTCTCCCCTCCAGCCACCTCCATGTTCCCCGGTCCAGCTACTGCCCTGCTCATCCTCCTCATGGGAGGAGAGCGCTTGATTTTACACCATCCTGCGACTCTCCAAGGCAATCCCAGGCTTTGCTGACCCAGAGCTGCATCACCCTCAGCAGAAGGATATGGAATCCGTTCTCTCCAATCATTCTGAAGTCGTCCAACAAACAGACGATGTATTCTCCCGCCTTGTCCTTCTTCTTCATACTGCTCACCTGAGGGGGAGGATTCCAAGAAATTTGCAATTAGAGATATAGATGCACGAGGACATCTTGTGCTCGTTTTATCCGTTTCTACAGACTTTCTCTTCCAGGAGTTGGCACTTCATGACAAATCCCATGAAAACAGCATCAGGAAAACCAGTCTCTAAACACACAAGCAGAGTCTGTTACCAAGGAATGAGTTTCTGTATGTTGTCTAGCTCTTGACCAGATGGGACCATCACCCTCAGAGTGTCCAAATAACCCAAACCGATCCTGCTAATAGTATATAGCATGCTTCCTGCTGCTTATTCTATCCCATGCAGGCCCGGAAGGTGCTCCTGCTTGTGCTGGAAGGGGATTCCCCCAAGACCCCAGCTCCCTGCTCCCAGCAGCAAAGGCTGTCCATTTCCTTTGCCCTTCTGCAGCCTCTGCTCCTTGTCCTCAGAGCAGGGATGGTGCTGTCCCTCCCCTGCTGAGAGTAGCAAGCTGGGACATCACCTATAAAACCCACTTTAAAACCCAGTTTAAAACTTCCCTTCAGCAATTTCTTGCAAGGGGTTGCAGAGAGGCAGAGACCTTGCGGTTGTCTTTGGCCAGTCGAAGGCTGCCTGACCTACTGGGGTAGAGAGACGCTTCCATGTCTGGAGGAACCCGGCGAAGTAGGTCTCTGAGCCAAGAAAGTGTTGGCTGTGGTCAGGTGCCACAGAGACCTATCAGATAGGGAGTGGTGGCAGAGGGCTTTCGTACAAGAACCAGGGGACATCAAACCTAGCACTCGGGAGGTTCAAAAATGAAGCAGAGGAGATGGTTCTTCACGCAGCGCATGGCTAACTGGTGGCAGTTCTTATCACAGGGTGCTGCGGGTGGTGAAGCCTGTGTGCGCTCACAGGAAAGCACGGCAGGTCTCTTGAAGGTAAATCCACTGAGAATTACTGCCCACACAGACATCACCCTTGGCCCAAGAAATCTCCAGCTGGAAACTGCTGTAAGCCAGGGGAGCTTTCAGTGGGAGCAGCACCCTGTGTCCGTGCGCCTGTCCGGCTGTCTGTTGGTGGCCCAGGGTGCTGGGCTGGGTGAACCCCCAGTCTGCCCAAGCATGGGTGCTACCATACCCCCAGCTCTTGCACCAGCGCTGTGCCCCTGCTATTGGGGTTTGCTCCCGCAGAGCACTGATCCTGCCACAGCAATTCCTACTTTTCTTTCTCTTCACAGCTATAACTGTCGGGACCTTGGTTCGGCACGTTGTGCAGCTGCCGCATCCGCCTGCACCAGCGCCGGGAGGTTTGTGCTGGCATGACAGAGGTGAGCAGCCATGGAAGCAGGGAAAACCAGATCGCCTCTCCCAGCAGCTCTGCAGGCACTGACCACCCTGTGCCGGTGGGAACGGCCCTGGGAACCAGCTGTATTCTGCTGAATGGAAGGCGTGTCTTTCAGAGAGAGTTAGTAATAAATCAAGGGTAAGGCTGGCTCTATACGCAGGATTGTGCTGATGTGTAGAAAAGCAGCCCTCTGATTACATCAGATTAGTGCCACTTGGTGCTTCCTCTTGCATCACTGAGCCTGGCTAATGTCGGAGCCAGATAGGCTCTGGATAGGGCCTACAGGTTTACAGGTGCGAACTAAACCTTTCTCAGACCTGTTGGAGATAGGCCTCAGAGTGATTTGAAATGCAAAATTTAATGGCTTTTGCTCATCTAAAGCTGATGTAACTTGGTATTTAGGCAAACTCGAAGAATTGTAACCACGAGCTTTCTAGAACTAGCAGGTCAAGCCATCTTCAAAGGCAACTAGCTGAGACCCAGATACAGGCACTTAATTACCACATCCATTAGCAAAGGCAGGAGGAAGCTCTCTGACTTCAGACATTTATTATATTTTTGCTACATCTTGCTTTTTTTTTTGTCCAGATATTTCCTTTCACTTCAGTATCAGTGTTGTGATAGAGCAATGCTCTCTGAGCTGAGAATGACACAAATACAGCGGACACACTCCCATCTCCTGCTTAAGAACATTACCACCTTTTTCTGTTGATTATCTGTCTCATCCTTCTGCAGCTTCCTCCTATTTACTGGATTTTGGTCTCAGCTGAAAGAAATGGGCTGAGAGGGCAAGTAGGACACAGCCAGCATGCCCCCAGTATGACAGGAGGAAGGAAAAGGTGCCTGTTTCAGAGGCCAGTGCTGAGCCAGGGTAATTTCTATGAATTCCCTTACTTTTTGTTTTTTTTTCCTGTTCCCCACCTGGCTCTTCAGACTGAGACCTGGAGGGAGAAGGGATGATGAGGCTGACACTAAGACCTGAACTCAGTGGCCACCCCCGCAGAAGCACAGAGCCCCAGAATATACGTACACAGCGGAGGAGAGCGACCTCGTCCTGGGCAGCCTCAGCAAAGCCTTCCCTGCTTTTCAGAACCTTCACAGCTACGTGTTTCTTCCTCCTGGGAAATGAATCACCGCTGCCAGCCAACGCATGCCAGAGTGGCCCTGACCAGCAGCACCTCCCCTTCCCCCACTCACCCAGCCCTGGGCTCCTTGGGGAGGGTGCTGCCCTCCTGCAAGCAGCCTTGCCCTTGATCTGCATCACGCCAGGACCATGGGCATCCCTCCTGGCGATGCTGCTGGCGCCTGACAGCGCAGCTGCCCCAGGGACCAGCAAGGGGCTGGAGAGAAAAAGGCAGAGCGTGGATACTGCAGGGTCTAAACGAGAAGAGCAAATGCAGAGCAAGGGCTGATCCCACCTCGTTTGTGTTCTGTGGTTTCTGGAGACCAGCTCTGCTCATTGCACCCCACCAGCCTCGGTGCCAGGTTTGCCCTGTGCTCGGGCGATGCCGATACGCTCCAGGCAGGCAGCTGTGCTCTGCTGCTTCTGCGAGAGGCACCGGTGCTGCCCAGGAGATCAGCCACCCCTTCCCACCTCCCCGAAAGGCGGTTAGCCCCTCA
The DNA here is from genome assembly GCF_964289735.1 of Phaethon aethereus. Classification (NCBI taxonomy): domain Eukaryota; kingdom Metazoa; phylum Chordata; class Aves; order Phaethontiformes; family Phaethontidae; genus Phaethon; species Phaethon aethereus. The sequence continues at coordinate 11,360,196 of NC_138587.1, forward strand.
CCTCATGTCCTGGCACAGCCAGACGGTGGCAAAGGTGCCGCAGCCCAGCTTGCCCAGAACCTGGTATTGCATGTTGAACACCTCTCCTTCCCACACGGGGTGGTGGCTGCCTGTGGGGACAGTCACCAAGAGACATTACTGGCATCTCTAAATGGTGTTAGACTGAAAGAGCAGCTGAGGACAGCCGTTCTCCTGGAGGGATGGCCGGACAGGTCCCGGTGGCCTCCCCGGCCTGGGAAGAGCCTGGCATGATCTTAGCTCTGGAGCCACATGCCCGAGGACTGACCTGTGCGCTGGGCTGCCGGCATCTCCTCCTGCACCCGCTCCTCCATGGCCCAGCAGGTCCTGGCACGAGGGGACAAAGGCAGTGGGGAGCCGGGCTGTGGGGCACGGGTGGTGCGACCTTCAGCACTTTACTCCTTTAAAGAGAGTAGGAGAGCCGCAGGGCAGCCGTACCTCTGCTGCATTGATTCCTTCTTCTACCCCTGCTGTCCCCTCACCCCCTTCCTCCTCGTCCGCTCCATCAGCCCCTGGAGCTGGGCTGTTACAAACACTTCTGGCACTTCATGGGGGCAGGGATTATTTTAAGAATTCAGAAGAGGAAAGCTGGCAGGCTGGGGCTGGGCAGGGATCCTGGCGGTGTGCGGCCGGGCCAGGGCCAGGGCCAGGTGGGAGTTTCGGGTTTCCCTGTGCCCAGTGTGGATTTTCAGGGGCTTAGCGGGGACTGCGGGATCCCCTCCTGCGCCTGCAGCCGGGGAACGGACCCACTCCCCATCCCTGTCCTGGCTGAGGAGGGGACATGTCTGGGCTTTCGCTGGCAGGAGAAGCCTCACGCCCCAGGTGGGTGCGAAGCAGAACCTGCATTTTAGACGCAGCAGCGCTGCGCATCTGTCCGCAGCCCAGCCCCGGGGCCGCAGCATGGGTTTATCACTGAGGCTGTGACGGAGGGGGAGGCTCTTCCCCTTCCCAGGGTTTGTGATTATGACAGCCCAAGGTACAAACACCGAGACAGCACAGACAGACTGATGCAACTGCTGTCCCCCTGCCCCACAGCACCGGTCACCTGAAATAGCAGCCCAGAGCCTGTGTTCCTAACGCAAATATAGATGCAACCTGCTGTAGCTGGGGTACTCCCAACCCAGCCTTTCATAATTTGGAAGTGTCACTTGCTGTACAGCTGAAGCTTCAGGTTAACACACGTTGCCAGAGCTTGTCACAAGTGATAATAATCCCATTAGACCGTTAGCACAGGTAGAAATATTGACCTTCAAATCCTTCAAATCAGGTCGCTAAAGCTAAGAGCTCATCTGGACCAGAGGATTTTCAGCAATAGTTATAGTGGGCTGGCAGTGGTGGCAGCAGCAGGAGCCGTGTGACAGGGCAGTAACATCTTACAGGTGCTGAGACAGAAGCGCGACTTCCTCAAAAGCCTGAAGTTTCTTTCCACATGCTGATGCTCCTCTCCCAGCACAGCGGCCAGAGGCACAGCCTGCCTTTGGGCACCCAGCACGGTTCTAAGGGTCAAACTGGGCTCAAGACTCTGATCCTGTCAGGGACAACCCAAGTTGCCAGAGCAATTTGCCAGTGTACAGCAGTCTGAAAGGTGCTCAAAATCCCTTCCCCTCCTTACATTTTTACACCTCTAACCACAGCATTTACACTGTTCAGAATCAGTCTCTCTTAGGCATAAACCTCCAGGATGCAACATGTCTGTATGGCCACTCTTCAGCAAATACTTACTAATGTCTTAGCTGTGAAACAGAGGTGAAATCAAAATTTTCTGTGTTTGTGCACAGACTGAGCATATCAGTAACCTCGCAAGCTCCTGCACCACCAGAATCTAGCCAAGCCCTCTTCACGCATGTCGTTCGGACAGCAGGGGCTGATCTGAGAGCCGGGCAACAGCCTTAAAGATTTTATTACGTTGCTCACCATTCACCTGCCAGGAGCGTGTGGAGATGGGAGTTCAACAGCATCTCCCCTAGGTGGGTTGTTAAGGCAACAGGAGACTTTGGTGGGACCCAAAGACAGACTCGAGTGTAGAATGCATCCTAGCTCTAGGGCTGATGGAGCTTTTGGGCAGCTCGCCAGGCCCTGGTGTCCTTCTTGCTCCGTCCTTAGGTGTGCGAGACTTTACATCCGTCCACCCTAGTTAGACAGATGTGCTGGCAAAGGATGAGGAGCGTTGCTATGCAACTTGGTGTAGGAGAGTGAAACATACTTTTCTGAGCTGTGTGATAAAGGACAATCAATGCTGTAAAGTCCTTCATCCCTTGATGTCTTTACATTAAAAACAACTGTTATTTTGCTTTGTCATTCAAAGGTGCATCATTCAGAACCTACTGGCTTGCTGCAGGCCTGAACTAGGTCAAAGAGCTTCAGCCAAAAAAAATACCGGTCTTGCCTGGTCTGCGAGAGCCACAGGCAGGGACCAGTGCTTCGCCTCTGGCCTGGACAACTCCACCTGACCTGCATGGAATGGCATAAGGAGCTGCTTGCCACCGGTCATGCCTTGTAGTGCCTGGACCTCTGGAGTTGCAGAGCTCACCAGAGCAATCCACACCTTCATCTTCTGCACGAGCACAGACCTGGCAAGCCCGTGCTGAGTGCAGCATCCCTGCAAGTCGCAACGTGCAGCGTAAAAGCAGCCCCGTCGGTGCGCAGGGCTGCGAGCCCCAGGGGCCCTGGGCAGACTTACCGTGCAGCAGCTCACGGGCAGGGCACGCCGCTCCCTTCGTCATCTGGCTCGTTCTGGAGCTCCCCAAAGTGAGATACCAGCTGGTCCTGCTCTCCTTTTAGCCTGTGCTGCTCAGGAGGGATGTCCTTGAGCAAACCAAACTCTTTCTGCATCGCTGGATGGACGTGGTGAGGAGAGGGGCAGGGTATCAGATCACAGCACCGATTCTGGGAACAACCTTGGCTTCGGGATAGCAGGAGACCTAGGACAGCTGCAGTGGATTCACTTTACTGCTGGCCTCTCCCGGCTTCCCTGGCAGCAGGTCAGTCAGCCTGCCGCGGCTCTGCAGTCTCCACAGCAACTATTTATAGAGGGAAATTCACAGCTCTACTGAGATGGAAACAGAGAAATCCATCCCCTCTGCTCCACCATCCCCAGACCCAGAAACTGTGGGGCTCCTGGCCCTTCAGCCTCCCCCAGCAGCGCCCACAATCGCAGCCTGGTGCTGGTGGCCACACAGCCCACGCTTCCCCGTTCCCTTCCCCCTCCCACGACACTGAGGAGCAAATGGCCACACACAGTAAAAAAAAAAAAAAAAAAAAAAAAAAAAAAAATCACATTTTTTCCTTTTTTCCTCCGCTGCAGCCTTGCGCCAGAGCTGGGCAAGGCCTGGCCTCCCCCTGGCTGGGCCCTGGCCTGGCGCAGCTCAGGTTTCCTCACTGAGGCTGCGGAGACCAAGCCCCAGCCCTGAAGCAAAGGGTTAACGCTGCCCAGACGCCACAACGCTGCAGATCCAGGCTGCCAAACCAAGGCCGGGCCCCTCGCCCGCGCCCCTCTCCTCTCACCTGCCTTCCCCCTGCTAAAAATAACAGGGGATGGGGCAGAGGCCGTGGCGGGCTGGGTGCTGAGCCGGTGCGGGGCAGCACCCGGGCACCAGCCGCTTGTAAAACTCGCACCCTGCAGTGAGGAGAGACTAAGGCAGTGACGTGACGTAGGCGAGAGCGGGGAGAAGGAGGCTGTACCCAAAACTCTGCTGGTAAAGGACGGGGGGACAGAGGGAATGACAGGATAGATGGGCCAGGAGCCAGCTTTGTGACTGGGAAGAGCTGTGCGGTTAGTTTAAGAATTAAAGGAACACCGGTTCCTGCCTTACGCCGGTGGCCAACAGTGACCAACAGAACTGTACCTGAAGCTGCCCCCGCTGCGCTCACGCCTGGCGGGAAACCACAACCAGGGCTGTGACACGCCCCAGGTCCCCGCGGGCAGCCCTCCCAGTGGGACTGGAACGCAGCGGCCGAGGGACGTTCCCTCCTCGGGCGGGCAGGAATGATGGTGGCTGAGCTCTGCAAAGCGCCGTGGCGTGGAAGGTGGCACAAGGTTATCTCGAAGAAACGCTATCGCCTGTGGAGGGGGCAGGAGGGAGAAGCCTGACGCTCCTGGCATGGCTGCCAGGTCCTGGGGCTCAGGAGTACACAACTGCCACGTTGGGGGGGGGGGGGGCTGGGGAAGAGGTGAATAGATTCTGGGTAATTGCATCATTGTGCAACACAAGCATGACACGCAGGTTGTATATTAAAATTTATTGAATTATTGTGTAAGAATTCTCTTTATTAAAATCATTTGGACTCTAAACTGATTATTTACAGACAAAACCTCTTATATCACCAATAGATTCCTACATCTCAGAACAGTATCTACAAACAGTTATTACACTATGTAACAAAATTCAGATTTTTTCAAGCTTTTTATATTAATAATTAATTCCAATTTGAGAAAGACAGTACCTTGGGTGCTCTGAGCAGAACTCAAGGTGTGGCAGGGCATAAATGCAGGTCAGGCCATACCGTAACAGACAGAGAGACACCAAGTCACAAGGCTGGGAGAGGGCAGAGTCACCAGGACAGAGGACCGGGAGAGAGACTATTAGAGCAAATGCATTGGGTGTTCTGGAAACCAAAAGCATTATCCCGTCAAGTAAAGGCACCAAAAAAGCAGCATCTCGCTGCAACTGGGGCACACCTTGAAAAAGAAATGGCATTCCACCGAGGCAGCGGCATCCGAGAATCCTCCATTTTTGTTAAAAAACAAATGAGCCATCATTTCTACAAAAAAAAAAAAAAGGAAAAAAAAAGTTTCCAAGTACAGCCTAAATTTGCCACCAGACAGATGAAAGCAAGCGCTCCCACATCCAAGTGGCATGGGTGCCAGCTACTCTTAGTCGTGCCGACTGGAGAGACATTCAAATACACTAACAGATATTTATCTTAACACTGATCAGTTCTCCGTCTTTCATCCAGACCACTGCGGAAGCAAGTTTCATTCTCTGACCACAGCACTAAATAAATCTTAATGCCTGCCATTCAAGAACATCACCCTTCTGAGAATACGCTTAAAGCGGCGACATCCCCTCGCTGCACTCGTGTCTTGCAGAAGGGGAACGGTGGCTGTGGCGGGGCACTCTCAGCTGGCGCCCACAGAACGTGGTACCTGTAAGAAACCAGGAACATCCAGAGAGGATTCTCCATCCTTGAGAAGGAACGTCTGTCTCCAGAGTGTCTGACAAGCTGGTCAGGGAATCAGGCAGCGACTGGAAGAAACTTGGAAGGATCGTGAGAAATAAATAAATAAGTCCTCCCTGCAATAGGGAATTTCATAAAACCTGTTTTGTGCAAATTTAAATGCAACAGAACCCTGTCGTAGTAATGGATTTTGCCACAGGAGAGGGGCATGGACGGAGAGAAGAGGGGCCATGCCTAAACACCCAAGTTGATCCCAGCGAGGGGCCTTCAGTGCATGTCCGCAGGGGAGGAGGATGCCGGTATCTAGAACACACAGATGGGAAGAGATGGGCACCACCAGCTTTCCACCCTCACTGCACCTGCGCTGGGCAGCGCCTCTTGTCCAGGTACACAAGGACAAGCTCAAGACGTTAAGTAAGTCAATCACCTACATTTAGCTCTGTTTTTAAGTCTCGATTATTGCTCTAATAAAAGCAGACTTTCACAGATACGCTCAGAGAAAGCGGATTATTTCCAACATCCAGCAGCACTACTGAGAAGCAAAGAGGACGCGGAGCCCACTGACCCTATGGCCTGTCAGCCACATGGGCAGAGGCTGCGCTCTCAGCAGAGACACCTGGACTCCTGTCACTACGATTCCAGGAGAGCCACCAAGTCCTCCTCCCTTTGCCAATGTGGATTCAGAATTAGGCCCCAAGCCACCCTGTTCTGCAAAAGCGCAGAGATAATTCTGAAAAAATAGGGGCAGACATTAACAGTCTGCAGAGCCGTAAATCCAGCAGAGAGCCTGTGGCTCCTGGCAGACAAGCTGGAGAGGCCACAAACTACGCCTCGCTGCCTGGGGCGGAAAGTCCATCCGTCAACACACAAGGGGACAATGCGACTCTGCCACTACACTTGCACCTGCCTCAAACCAAGGAATCGCCTCCTGCAGTTCCCAAGGGAGCGGGCTTTGCTAATGTGCATTGTAGCTGCTTTTTCCCATCTGCCAGTCCTTTCCTCCACCCAGCTTTTTTTGGGCTGATTTAACCAGATTTGGTCAAGACAGAGGTTTCAGAGATGCTAAGATCCCATAAGTTTAGTGGAAATGGGTGGTCGGGCAGCAGTGAGACCCAAACTGGTGCCCACCTCAGGGAAAAGAGGCAAACTGTGCCCCCCGCTTCTGCCTGGCAGCAGCCAGCCCGCTCGCCTCCTGCTCCGTAGAGCAGGACAGGAGCAGGAGGTGGCACAGGGGTCTTGGCCGTACCCTGGACACACAGAGTACCTGGGAATACTGCTGAGAGGGTCACAGGAGAGAGCTGCCTTTGTAGGAAGGGAGGCCAGCATTAGCTTGTTTTGTTATATTGCTCAGAGAACAGTTTTGCAACTGCACATCACTCACACAAAGCCACAGAGCTGATCTGATATATGCAGATAATTACTGCTATATGCAATGTCAAGGGAGGTAGGGACATGACCCTGCCCTGTTTTAGCTCAGGTCCCTTCTGGCCCGCACAATCACCCCTCAGGGACATGACAGAGTCAGACCTTTCCACCTGCCCCAAGCACACAGGACATCAGTGTGGAATTAGCAGCAGGGGGTGAGAACAAGTAGGGCACCCTTATAAATAGGAATTTGCTCCCAGAAAGGCAGAGTACTCTGTTCACAAGGTGCAGGAACTGAGGAGGGAGCAGCAAGGAGCTGCCCAGTGACAGCTGGCAAGTAACTGTGCTTGTACCTGCTCCAGCCTCTCCTTCCTCGCACAAATCATTCCCGTTTGCAGGACACCCGACGCCCCTTGGGAACAACGCAGTTGTGCTTCATGGCTTCCTCGAGTTCACAGCCCACCCAATAACCCTTGTATGTGCCACAACAGGAGAGTCTGGGAAGTGAAACTGAGTAAGGTGTAAGGCAAGCCTAGCAGAAGAGCACACAGCTAAGCCTTGAACTGAGCTGTGGGCAAAAGCAAGCTGCTGTTACGACAACAGAGACATCTACGAGTTATCCCTGCAGACAAAGCAGTGGAGAAAACTTTGCTCCAGTGCTGACAGACGTTTGTCAGTAGAAGTGCACAGAGATACTTCTCCAAGAAAAGCTTTGTCTCAAAGCCACAAAATTAAACATTCTCCTTTAGCATTTAAATACATTAACTTTCTGAGGGTATTTACAAGTCCAGTTCAGAGCAGCAGAACAGCTAGACACCGGAGGAAGGGGAAGTGGCACAAGGCATTTGTTGTGCTTTTCCAAAGAGCAGGGCAACCTCTGACCACAAGGAACCAGGAAGATGGATCCCGAGCTGGGTCAGCAGAGGCTGAGGCGAGCCAGGCAGCGACTCTCACATGCTGAATTTGTCCTGAGGGAAAGGGTGAGGGGGTGGTGTCCATTTACAGTAGGCCCCTGGACAAGCACGCATGCTGGTGAGCACGTTACGTCCAAGCAGGTGTCATGTGCGAGCTGTCAGAGACCAGAACACTGGGGAGAAAGAGACCTTTGCCATCGGATGCTCTCCTTTCTATATCCAACATCTGGAAACAGTGAGGACATTGCTGCAAGGAAGTTTCTCAGGTGGGATACCGCAAGAGGGCTCGTTAGCTGGGGACAGAGGTTGGCACAGCTGTCAGCCTGGGGAAAGCTTCCTGCGTCCCCGCCAAAATGAGCAGCTGCAGCAGGGGAGTCTCCCAGCACTGGCAAGGGCACCCATGCAAGGCCAAGGACTCCACAGACACCGTGCTTGGTGCTGTCACCTGGCTCTTCAACGTCGTTTGGAAACTTGGCACATTCACGTAACATCTGTAGGAAGAATCTGTGTGGTCCCCCTGACAGTCTGCCAGAGGAAAACCAAAGTTTGTTTTTTTGTTTGTTTTGCTTTTAAAAAGAAAAAACTGTAAAAAAATATTCTCTGAGATGCAAGGACGCTTGTACTTTGTACTGCCTTGGCCACCCCTGTTCATGTCACCCGCGTGTTCCTTGGAGAGTCTGGTTCCAATGGCAGCAGGACACCCTGTGTATAGCTAGGACGAGCACTGTCCCCAGATCAGTCTGTCTGTGCCTGTCACAAATCTGTGACTTTATTCTCCACAGCTGCTGCAATCTGTTGTAGTCTATACCCGAGCTGCATCTTCTGTGCCGTTGGGTCTTCTTCCAAAGCAGTAATGATCTGCAACAAGACAGATTGTCAACACTATCAACCAGCTCAACTCCATGCACAGTGGAGAGCCTCAAGCTGGAATCTAGCCTGCTCAAGACTAGAGTGAGTAGGTAGTAATCCATCTCAAATTAACCATAAAATAAATTCTAGAATTCTAGGTTCGTCCTAATAATTTAAAAACTTCACAGTGCAAAAAGAATGCTAAACTTCTCACCTGGAAATGGTATCTTTAGTAAATGAATGTGAAATAACTGCACTTCAGTTTTAAGTAGAGTGTTTGGATACTGGAGTCAAAAAAAATAAGCAGCATACACAAAATCCCAACAACCTCCAAGTTGGAGTTTAAGTCCTTTTTTGTGATTTCCTCCTTCCCTCTTTGATAAGAATAAAGCAAACTTATGACATGGAAGTTGCGCATGCCAATGAAACAATACAGAGCATTGTAATTGTCTGGCTGCTCTTAACTGTTAATTTTTGGAGGTTGGATGGTAAAAGGAGAAGGGCATGTTCATACCTGCTGGAAACACACACTCACCTGGTCATAGTACTTATTTATGTACTTGTACAATTCATGTAGAGCCACCAGGGAATTGAGGTCACCTGAGTAATTCTGAATAAGAGAGGAAGTTAGACAAAACTGTGAGACACCTAACAATTGCTGTTCTAAATCCCGTGTCCTCACAACTCATTAGGAAATGTGCCTGTTGCATAAAGCAACAGGAAAGGGAATTCATCAGTAGTTCCTAGTGAAGGGAAAAAAAAAAAAAAAAAAAAAAAAAATCACACATACTCCTTGCCCTGAATCCTTGACTATACTTTTCTCTTCAGTGCTAGCTGGGCAGACCCTTGCCCTGCCCTCCTTGTGGTGCCACAAAGCCAAGCAGCCACTGGGAACGGTCAGTGCGTCTGAGCAGAGTTGCACACTCAGCTGGAATATCTCATCTTTGCATTACTAACTTTCTCTTAGATGCAAAGGTGAGGGGCCAGGGTGACTGCTGAAATAATTTTATTTACCCGCGATAGCTCAGCCAGGGCAGAGTTCATCTCCTGGTCACTGGCAGAGATGGTCTGACGAATGTCCGCATAATACCTGTACAATGGCACACAGGCAATTAGCATATTGTTCCTCCTACCCTCCTGCTTACTGCTTAAACTACAACTCCTCACATTCATTGCTTACCTTTCCACCATCTGCTTGTAGCGAGGAATGTCCCGGGCATAGAGCAGCTTATTGATTGGAGAGTCCTTCAACATCCAAAACCAGAAATTGATTACAAAAAGTTCCTTCATCATGCTGTGGACTAACCTTAGCAGGTAACACCATCACTGCTATTTTCTGTCATTCATTCAGGATTGGGATTTTTGTCCTCTGCATAGAGAGGCATTTCAAATTCCAGGCTCCCTTCTAGTAATGCAGTCTGAGGAACCATGAGATATGCTGGTGAAGGGACCTCTGGGATCCCTCGTCCAGCCTTCCACTTGGAGCTGGGTGATCACCAGTATGAGATCACATTGGCTATGGCTTTGCATAGCTGATTCCTGAAATCCTCCAGACATCCAGCCATCCCGTCTCCGGTGACCTGTGCAGGACTGTTCCACACTCAGCACAGGGTGAGTAGTGGTGGTAAAAAGTTTTTCTAATGGCCAACCTGAATCTCCCAAGATGCAGCCTGTGACTTACACTGTCTGCCACAGCCAGCTGGAGTTTAGCTCTGTCCCCCAAGTAGCTGTAAGCTGTAAATAAAGAGCACCCCTCAACAACTTCAGGATGCTAAACAAAAATCAGCTCCTCCTTCCTCTCTTCCCAGGAGTGCCCATCACTCTCCAGGGGCACATGGGAGCAAGGATGGGCCTGGCGTGCTGTCCCAGTGGTGCTACGTAAACATTATTGCCTTCCTGGGGCAGCACTGCCCAACTATCGGTGCCATCATGCTCCCTTCTACCTCGGCACTTACCCGCCCTAACTTATGGTCAGCTATCGTACAGGAGTCCATGAAGGTCTGCGCAATGACCAGGAGCACAGCATCTACGTTATCTGACGTCTGCACATCAAAAACAAACTGCGGATTCTTGATGATGTTGATCCAGAACCGCAGGGGCAGGCTGCAGAGAAGACAGAAGCGCAGCAGGGTATCAGCACAGGTAGCAGCTGTGGTGCTGAAAGATACTCTGCACGTTACTGCATCTCCCAGCTTTGCTCTCCCAGCAAAACCAGTTTTCACCATGCTCTGCTACCTTGCACTCCCATTTTGCTCCTCCTCAGAAGCAAAGCTGGCTGTCACTTTGCAAGTGATCAGCTCTAGACAGCTTAGCAGTGCCTTCTCCGGGGCCCACAGGAACACCATACCTGTTTGTCTTCCAGATGTGGATGGTCTCAGGGTCTGCAATCCCATAGTGTATTGCCTGCTCATCCAACAGGTCGAAGAAATATTTGACTGCCAAAGGGACAGGGCGGTTGGTACTGAGGATCACCTGGAACAAGTCATCCACAAACTTCTGCAGAGTGCCCTGTGGATAACCGAGTAGGACGGAGTCAGCACAGGCAGAGGAGAGTGGAGAGACCGGGGCTCACGCACATGAGAAGTTACTCTCTTCTGCTCAGCAACCTCCCCGCACTGGTCCAAAGCTACCTCCCCTCCACTGCAGGGAGCTGCAGCAAAGGAGAAAGGAGGCCCCAGCAATTTCTGGAACCAGGGAGAAGCTCAGGAACAAAGCAAAACCCCGAGGGGAGTCAGGTGTACTCAGAGCCACTGCAGGTTAAGGGGATTGCTGCAGGGGAGAGAGCTTGCAACTTAATGCAGTGGCACCGAACCATAGAGACTGCCTAGTGGAGGGGGACTGCTGGCTGCCAGCAGCTGTATTCCACTGGACAGGAACAAGGAAGAGGGTTTTGCTCAGCAGCAAAAGGAAGTTCAGTAAATGCGGGAAGAACACAGGCACTGCCTGGCAAAGTGCCTGGGCTGTCCCTTGAGGAACGGTACTACTGCAAGCAGGGCATTGCTGGGGAACCTGGATGCCAAAAAGCTGACCCTTTCTTAAGGACACAGCAGAAGGACAAATTCCTGGCTCAATTTTTTAACAATGACACTGGAATAAAGCAAAAAGGAGCAAGCAGGCACTATGCCTGATTTATGACTGCAGCTGAATCTGTACATGGCTGGTGTGCACTATTAGCATGCAGCAGGTAACAGGTCAGTCCTATCTTCTTGGCCCTGAGTGTGGTGGAAGGTGAGCAGACCTGGCAGCCCGGTGAACATTGCTGCCTAAGAAACTCTGCTGTGAAGTACAGCGTACCTTAATTTTTCTGTGGGACACACAAAGACAAACATGGGGTAGACACAGGGATAAAACTACTTCTCACTCTCCTAGAGGCTCTGCAAAACTTAACCCATTAGTAGGAGCACAAGTTTGGCACTGCAGTGCTGCAGTGCTGGGATCGGAGGGGAAACAACCGGCATATACATTAACCCAGGCAAAGGGGCTCCTCATCCTCACACACATCTGCTGGGGGATATGAAGGAAGGCAAGATCCCAAGCACAACACAATCAGTGCTGCTTCTCACCTTCATTGAGAGTAGACGTGTCAGATAGATCTCTGGGATTGCCTTGGCTCGCTCCCGATCTCTTAAGCTCCCACGCCGATGCTTGGGAAGCTCTGGCTCTTCTGTTGGTTTTACCAGGTGCCAAAGTTTGATCCCGCCTTCATCTGCATCCTCCAGCATTGGTGTTTCTAAAACAAGCAATTGTTTACAGATGAGAGTCCATTCTCTCACAGCAGGGCTTGGCCAGGTGAGCCCCAAGGAAGCAAAATTTCACACTATGATAGAAACACAAATGGGAAAGAACCTCTGAAGGCCTCTATCCTGCCATCTGCACAGAGTATACCTGTTGCTAGCACTACAGCACATTGCTTTTGTCCACCCAAAACCTTCAAGGTCTTGGAAACTTCCCCAGACAGAGATCCTCCATCACCCCAGTGGTCTGTTCCAGGGCTGCATCACCCTTTTGCTGAATAAGTTTTTTTTTTTTTTTAACACATCCAGTTTGAACCTGTTAAACTGCAGACTGTGGCTATTGTCCCTTCGTGCCACACGAGTATCCATGGAGCTGTTCGCTCTGCCAGGCAATAAAGTAACTGCCTGTCATCCCGTCACCACCCTTGGGCCACACTCAGCACCTGAGATATTAAGAGTCTTATATGTTGCAGACTGCACTCAGCCCTAGAGAGTCAGAACTAGAGAATTGTGCTTATCCTGCACTTTCACGCCCAGCCTGGCTTTCCTCTGCTTTTACACTCTTGCTTTTCTCCCATCTCACCTGCCCAAGCTTTGAATTTCCTGACAATCCTATGAGGGTCCAAATCATGTATCAGCCTTCTATTGCAGCATAAAGCTGGGACTATGGCAAGAGACTTGTCCCATTAGCTGTCAAGTGCTATAAAATAATTTTATGAGAACAGGACATCAAACTCACTCTCTCCTGGGATGTAATCCTGATTCTCCCTATGGATGTGCTTGGTCAGGCGTGGGACCAGTGCTACTGTTGCTCCATCAGGCACCTGCACACAAACAAAAATCAGCATTCAAAACAAAAGGTATGTTTCTCATCAGTACAACAGGCATGTGCTTGTAGACCACAACAGACTATACCGTTACTAGAAATAGGTACAAAACCAGGGATTTTGGGCCACCATCACTGTCTTTCCTGATGGTGGAAGAATCTTGTTTGTACCAATTAAACTGTTGTGCAAAGTACAATGAAGATGATAATATTCAGGGACTGAGGTCATTCACATCTAGAACATGTTGCAGCAAGGTATGACATATTGGTGCAAGATATTACACATTAGTGCAAGACAGTTAAAAAAAACCCCCTCTTTCCATTCCTAGAAGCTGCTTCCCCGATCAGTGTGCCATCACCTACTAACTGATTTGGACTGGAACATTAACAGATCCAGCAGCTTCACCTTCATTGCAACAGACACCAGGCATGAACTTGAGCGTCTCCTTCCAAGCTCACACCTGTCCAACATCTCAGGTGGGGGTTAAGGAGGGGGCTATACTTGTTGAAGTAGAAGAGTGCAGGCCACAGCACTGACTTAATTTGAATATGCTGCTGCAAAAAAGCTCCAACCTTTTGACAGTGATGCAGCAGGAGCCAGAGCCACAAACACAGCATAACAGTGTGTAGAAGATGAGAGGAGAGACAAGGCAATGGTAGACTGAGTTCTGACCTTGTAATGCTGAAGAGTGTTCAGGCGTTTCCAAGTTCCTTGAACAACAGATGTTACATCCTCATCAGACAGTATCAGATGACCTGCCAGCCCCGATCTCCACTCTACAGCCGTTAAAACACGGAAAATTGAAAGAAAATCCGTTAATTTCAGGCATCTCTGAAGTCTGCTGTGCTTCAACCTGGTTGACCTCATTACGCACCCACTGATCCTCGTGAACCTTTACCCATGCTATTTCACAGACAGCTTAACCTGAGCAAGTGTCTGTAACAATGCAGAGTCCTGCAGTCACAGGACAGTCTGTCTGAGCACAGGGACAGGCAGCCTCATGGTTCCTCTCACCAAGTTCCTACAAATTCTGTCAGACTGTAACTCTTCAAGCAGCTAATGCAAATCATAAATATGCGCCCATAGTCCTTATTAGCTACTATCCTCCCAGTACCTGCTCATCTATAAGTGTCACCAGTATTCAGCAACAGCCAAAGAATGAAGAAGACAGAAAACTGAGCAGTTTCCCTCACAATGTAAGTCCTACCTTTCATTAACCACTGCGGGCAAAATACTCCCTGACACACAGTACTGAGATGCTGCCATTGACTTCACTGGCAGGAAGAGCCAACCTGTGACTACAGCATCTCTGTGCTGCACTCAAATCCTCCTCCTCTCCTACACGTTCTCCATGCTTTTTTCCCCCTGTGTCCCCTTGCCCAAGCCATTGCCATTGTCCAAGTCTGGCAAAAAACACCATGAAATGGGAGGGGCTGGACCCAACTGCTTCTTCCCCACCCTTTCCTCTTGCTGTTAGCCTCTTCCCTGCATTATGCCCTGTTGGGTCCAGCCAGAGCACAAGATCTTTGGTCAGTGGATCACTCTGCACACTCAGCAGAGAACGACAAACGTCATGCATGCCAGGGCGCTGGGCACAGATAGCAAATGAACACTCTTCCACTTCCTCACTGAGTTTTGGCACCAAGGAGTTCTGCTCACCGAGGTCCAGGGTGTCTGGGTCTGGTCGGTGACAGTATGGCGTCCCTTTATAGATCTGATCTAGGATTTTCTCCTTCACCTGTGTTATGGTATCACAGTCCAGCACTTTTGCAGAAATCCCTTGGGAGTCCTCTGCCCCTCCTGCAGCGACTCCTGCTTGTGTCAAAGCGTTTAAGGTCTGGGGAAGAAAAGAAAAGGTCACAGCTACTCAGCTGATAAGATTACATCTGACACATTTACACCTTTGATGATTGGCATTAAGGCAAGTTAACAGCTAGTCCTTTCACTGGAAGAGTTTCAGAAAAGAAAACATCACAGATGTTAAACACTGCATTCTCAGTCTTGTGTCAAGAGCTGGAAGCCAATTCAACAGCCTTGGGCAGGGGTTTCAATGTGCCATCAGCAATTTCATCCCCTTATTTCTAGACACAGGGCACAGCACGCACATCAGATTACTGTGGTGATGGTTCCTATCAGCCTAGGGCAAAAGCGCCTGATTTCGCAGACCTCTTGGTCACCTATGGAGTTGTGCTGCTGGGATAACCCTGGCTCCCAGGAGACAGTGGCAGGATGCTGCACTTCTGCCTCAATAATGGGAGCAGAGACATTCAGCCCTGTCACACTGGAGAGCCCAGAGGGAACAAAAGATTTGGTACTTACCAGAGTCCGGTACTCCAGGTCCTCTCTCAAAAGGCGGTTATCATTCAGGGTATATTTGGCTTTCCCTGTCACCCAGTCCACTGGCCCTTTGTCCACCTGGTGCTTGATTCCTCGAAACAGCATGTAAAGGGGCTCCCCAACAGAATCCTGCCACAGAAAGGAAGGAGTCTCACCTGAGAGAAATTCAGCTTCCATTGAAACATGGACATCCAAGCAGAGGAGGAGCAGGACTGAGGATACAGCAGGTAAGCCACAGCAGGCAAAGACTGAGCCTCTGCTGACAGCTCTGGCTCCATGCACAAGGAAAGTGCATGGGCCAACTCCCAGGTGGATGCACAAAACCAAGGCTTGCTCTGCCTACCCATCACTAATCTGAGAGACTCTCCTTGCCACCCCCTCTCCAGGAAAGGAATTAGATCAGAATCTGTCCTCCCCACGCACAGACCAGCCTATGGCCAGCGTGTCTCAAGATAAAAGAGCTATACTGAGCCCTCCATGACCTGGTGAGACATCTTGGAAACAATGAGTGGTATTAATGCTGACTTGAGCATTCCTGTCCCCACTGAACAGCCCAGCTCTCCCATTCCCCACCCCGAAATACAGGATGACTCTGGCACTATTTCAGCTACGAACGAGGCACAAAGCAAAGCTGTGGCTGTCTCCCCTGTTCTAGCCCCTCCACACCACAAAGGGACAAAGAGCTCACCCTCACAAATGCATACAGGCAGATGGACATCCAGTTGGTTAACAGCTTCTCTACCACTGTTTCTGTCCTGAAAGAGAGCTGAGGTTGGTCACAGGAATATGGTTCAGAGCAGGGAGGGATTTGGAGATAAAGATCACACCCCTTGAGAAAAGAGCACACTGAATGATGATACAAGATCAAGAGAGAGGTTTTTTTTTAAAAAAAAAAAAAAAAGACTTTAGAAACCAGTAAGGTTAATGCTTGTGATATCACTTATTTGAGGCACTTTTCAGCCTGAAGGAGGCACCAAATTACAGAATTCGAGGAGGGATGAGGACACGGGACAGAGGAGAGCCTCTGGTAGGTCTCAAACAAAGGAAATTTGTTCACATCAGAAGGATGGACCAGACAGGAGGCTAATGGGGACGCAAACACAGGAGATATTTCAGTGTAGCTTCCAAACATGGCCTGACTGTAAGCCCAGGGGCTTCTAAACAGTAAAATGAGATTAGCACACTTGGCAGTCCCCTAGTACCTGAACACAAGTTGAGAATTAATGTACAGCAGCTTCAAAAGAAGAGGAATTCGGGGTGGGCAACTCCAGCTTTCTACTCTTTTGACACCTTTCTTGCTACATTCCTTGGACAATTGCCAACTGGCGAGAGTGGTATCATTGTTACTGCTTCCTCCTGTTTGATGCGTGTTGTCTCCACACATACTGGTCTTATAGCTACAGCCGATGCCATGATGTTATCCTACTCACAGGAGTTTCAGACCTTGCCAGCTGGGCAGAAGGGCTCTGCCCCCTCAGGTAGCTAGCAGTGGGACCTTAGCTGGCTCACTCACCTCCGCAGCATCAGCTTGGGGTTCTTGGCCACATA
Organism: Phaethon aethereus; assembly: GCF_964289735.1. Classification (NCBI taxonomy): domain Eukaryota; kingdom Metazoa; phylum Chordata; class Aves; order Phaethontiformes; family Phaethontidae; genus Phaethon; species Phaethon aethereus. The sequence goes on from NC_138587.1 coordinate 11,376,966, forward strand.
CTGCTCCACAAGGTCATTCAGGAGTGTTTTGAGGATGTCAGTGAAGTACTCCAGCTTCCCATGCAGCGACACAGTGAGCAATGATGCCACATAGGCCCGGTCTCTTGGAGAGAAAGTGCGCTGAATTTCCAGAGTGTGGATGAACTGGTAGGGAGAGAGATAAGCCAGTGTGTGAATCTGCTGAAAACAAGACAGTCACAGCTACTGGCTCTTGGAAGAAGTGACGCTGCAGGGAGCTATTCAGGAATGAATTTTAACAGGCACTGCCCGCTTCCTGACGTGTCCCTGGCCCCACAGCAGGCTGCAAGCAGAGAGGGACATTACCTTGGTGAGGAAGAGCTTGCTGTTGAGCAGGTTCGAGAGCTGGACTAAGCCCTGCTCCACGGTTTGCCGCCGGCACTCAGGGATGTCCAGGTCTCTTTGCAGTGGTGACTCACGGTGTCCCGGGAAGAAGATGCGCTCTGCATAGGACTTGTAGTCCAAGAAAGGGATTCCTGTGCCCACAAGGTCACTTGTGAGGTCCATCATCTCAGTCATCAGGTCTGAGGGAAAGGAAATGCCCATGAGATTGACTACATGATCACACAATTGATGGTGCAGAGCATGAGGCGAGTGCAGGAACTAGGGCCAGCAGGATGGGACTGAGGAAGAGGAAGGATGTTTCCTGTCAGGAAGAGGCACATTGGGGTCCCATTTCTAGAACATTTAAAACTAGATAAGGCACTGGGAGAAACTGCATGAGGAAACTTCCAGTCTTGGGGAGGAACCAAAAGGTGAATTTGGTGATTATTCTCACTTACAGTCATGGGCTGGCTTCCAGATTTATAAAGAGGAAGCCACTGTTCAGCACAGATCTGTGGCTATAGGCACTACCTACATTAGAAGTAGTGTATTAGAGATCTCCTGTTCCTCACTGCTACCCACATTAGTTGCAGGTTACAGTCTGAGTCACCTGCACAGTTTCAGAGCCTCAGGTTTCCCACACAAGGGCTCACTGCTGTAAGCAGCTGAAGTACAAGGTTTGCGGGCCCAGAAAATGGAGGTGTAATTCAACTTGCCCTACACAAAGACTGGGCTAGCTGTCCTTAAGATCTCTCCAAGAGTGCTGTCTTGACCTTTAGCTCTTAATCTGAGTCTTGAGGATGAACTGGAGAATCAGAGGGGTCTGTATAGACCACTGTGCTCTGAATTAAAAAGAATAATTAAAAATAGAAGAATTTGGCTATATGTTTCAATGCACTGGCACAGGATAAAGTTATTGCCTGCTCTGAGCTACCCAAACAAGTATGCAGGAATGGAAAGAGAGGTAGGGCTGAGAGTGGTTCTTCAAGCTTCCCTGAAGCTGCAAGAACCTAGGAGCTGAGTGACTGACCTGTGAATTCCTTTTTACATCTGTCCCGAACACTTGTTTCCAGATTTTCCAGCTGGATTTGAACTTTCTTGTAATCCCTCAGAGCCTGTTTGCTTTTCCTCCTGCAATAAGAAGCAGAATTGTTCCCAGTGGCACTAGCCCAGGGATTGTCCTTGCCAACTGTTGTGTTGCTGCCAAAGACTCCAGGGCAACTGGTGTTGAGGTGATTTCCACTGAACATCATCTTCACAGGACACCAGTGTTCCATAAACTAGATGTGTCTCTTGGAGCACCCATTAGATGTGGACTCTGAATGAACTGTGACCAGCAGGTGCAACATGCCCCACACATCCAGCAACACTAGGGGCTCAGAATTTGGCACAAAATAAAGAAAACTAGGACCTTGTTTAGCCCAAGATGTACACGCTTGGCCACATCCACTGAGTAATGTTGTATAAGGTCTTTAAGTTCCTCTACAATATCAGAATTTCTTACCTGTATATGAAGACGATGACCAGAACAATCAGTGCCACAAAAGATGCACCAACACCCAAACCAATTTGTGCCTCCAGTGGGAAGGTGAGCTGGCTTTCTGTGTCATACTGCACTCGGCCCAGGAGGAAGTTCAGGTTTCCCATCTGTACCTGTAAGAAAGCATGTGCCACGACATAAGCTCCATGCAGCAATGAAATGCAAAGCCACAGGGCTTCTCCAGAATGGGTACAGGTGGCATACAGCTCTCTAGCAAAGCTGTCCCACAGCACAACTCCTGAATCCAGCTATACCATTTGCTTTCAGGCAATATTTGACACATAAGAATAGAGTTGAGAACAAGAGCAGGTCCTTGCCATCTCTGGTACCTCCCCTGTCCCCCACCAGGGCTTTTGCCTTTCCTCCCCTTCCTGCTTCTACCACTAATTCTTGCTTTTGTTTCAATAAATGACAGGATTTCTTGCAGTACTGCTGATTCCCTACCGTGAACTCTGGGAGCAAGTCTGTGCCCTCCCGCTTCGTGCGGTGCCGTGGAGCTGGCTGCTCAGAGGGAGGCTCACAGTAAAGATGATTCCTTGTTAGTGTCTTCACCACACAGATTCCTTCCCCAATCATAGCCATAACTTCATCCTTAGAAATAGCCAGATCTAGATTTTCCCCCTGGAACAGATGTGGAACAGCACATCAAATCAGAGAAAAATCAACTCTGCATTTCCATGGCTCCAGAGAAGATGGAGGAGACCAACACCATAAGGTGAAAGCAGCATTTTTCTTTCTCTGACTAGGCTTGCATCTGAATTGGGTGCAGAAGTTCATTTTGTAAGCTAAAAAATTCACTTGCATATGATTTAGATTATAGCTTTAGGACCCACACCATGCTGCATAAGTACAGTTATAAATAGCCTGTCTTCTTAAGTCTCTTCAGCCACAGCACGACTAAGCTCAACTCTTCACTCTATGTGTATATGCACATACATACACACAATGTGTATATATTTAAAAAAGTAGTCTCATGTCGGTTAACCTAAGCACTCAGGTGAGTCAATCAATGCCTTTCACAGGTGTTACACATTTATGCTACTGTTTTTATCTGCTACACAAATATGCTTTAATTTTTGGGGATTAAGACTTTTTAAAAAATTTAAATAAAACCGTGCTGGCTGATGTTAATTACATTTTTATGTTTTAATGCTTTCTAAGCTGAATCCCACAGCAGCGTTTTCATGCTTTTCCCCAGAGTTCTGTCAGAGTATCCTGACAGGTTGGTAGATCAACCTCCTTGCTCTTTGAAAGCTTGCATCTTGTTAGTTCTCTTTCAGTCTTCCCAAATTGCCCTGCTTCTCCAAGATGCATTCAATACCAATGGCAGCAGTCTAGACATTTCTAGACTAGTACATCCTCACAGTTTTCACTCATAAGTGAAAAAAAGAGCAAGTAGAGAAAGTGCATCTCCAGCTGCAGCCATTAACTTTCTTAATGACTACTGGACTAAAGAGTACCTTTCTATATAAAAGAAATACCTCAGATTTTTTTCTTGCATGTACAGAAAAAACATTAGCCACTCTGCTCTTCCGTATCACCTTTAAAGAGTGATTTTCCTACCTCCAGCTAGTAACAGGTCTTCCCTACTGCCAGGATTCTTTTACTCCTAAATTACTTCTAGAGGTATCTTAAAAAGTTATGAAAAAGCCAGCAGCTGAGAATAGGATGTGGGGTTTATTTAGTACTAATATTTCCTATACAAATAGCTTATTAGGGTTAAAAATAAAAAAGCATGGAAATTTCCACAAGCCCTATGAAGTCCTTAACAATGATTTACGGGCTCAAGAAGCTTTTTTTGATGCACTCTTTTCCCTCTTGTTACGTACCGTTCCTCATAGGCCAAAGTAGATATGCTGTGACAGGTTGTAAGCCTGTCAAATGCTTTAAAACCTTGGATGCTGCATGACACCAATTTAAAACACTCAGGTTAGAAACAACTTTGTACAAGGAACATTATTTCCAGATGATTTTTGTGTTACCTCCACGGAGATGACGCTTCCTGGCTTGTGACGATATGGTTTGGCAGGGTCTTCAGCATTCAATGGTTTTAGGATGGGGTTGACTTCGTAAGAGAAGGGCATGGGATGCAATGAGTTGAAATCAAAGCTCAGATTATCCAGAATAAATTCCAGTTTGATATGGACACTCCGCAACAGCAGGTTAATGGCTGGAGTTTTGCACAGGATCAGGTAGGAGGAGTTAACAAGACATGGTTCTTCAAACTAAATGCAAAAGGCAAAAAATGTGTCAGTAGCGAAACACTAACGCTTCTCCTGCAGCTTTGCAATACTTCCCAACCCTGAGAAATCTGGGGCCAGTCTGCATTCCTCTCATCTGGAGCAATGCCAGAGGAACTCTGCTTAATCGTAGAGGCAAAAATCCAAGATCTGAGTTCCCCATGTTCCTCTAAAGAAAGTTTTCACAGCACTGGTTTTGTTGCAAGTACCTCAGGAGTGGGTCTCAGCAGTGGGAATCAGCTCTGACATTCCCCCAGCAGCAAATTCTGGAGAGGCATCAGCTTTAGATCTCCCTGCTCTGACAGAACAGGACCAAAGGCCTTCAATGCAAGGCTGATTTCCTAGCCTGAATGCTTCTGTGAAAAAAGTGTTCCTTCATCCAATTTGATACGTTTTATATGTTTGGTGAAAGTATTAATTTTTTTTTCCTCTCTTACAGCCACAAATGCCTTCCTAAGAACATAGGTAAAACCAGCTATTACTGATGCATGTGCATCAGAAGCATATTCCCCCAGTTTATGTACAGGAAGCCATCCATCATTTGCACTAATAATGCAAATCCTTCTCGTACTTTGGCTGCCAAACACAACTACTTATGCAAATTCTCTGTGACCTTGATGATCACATCAATACCCCTGTAGTGACCCCTCTCAAGATGTTGGCAGCCGGAGAGCAGAAAATGTTGGTAGAACTGTTAATTTCACTGAACTCTGCCTGGTTTTGTATCTCAGAGTGAAAGAGAGCCCAAGGCATATAGAGATGGACTGGACTATGCAAAAGGAAGAGTCTGGAGCACAGACATGCTGAGCCACACAAGCTCTCTGGTTCAGCTGTAGATTTCTTTATCTCCACGCTGCTGCTCTGCTGTTTCTGTCCCACATCACAAGTCCTGCACATCTCTCAGGAATAGTGTGGCCAGCAGGAGTAGGGAAGTGATTGTGCCCCTGTACTCGGCACTGGTGAGGCCACACCTTGAATACTCTGTTCAGTTTTGGGCCCCTCACTACAAGAAGGATGTTGAGGTGCTGGAGCCTGTCCAGAGAAGGGCAACGAAGCTGGTGAGGGGGCTGGAGCACAAGTCTTATGAGGAGCGGCTGAGGGAACTGGGGTTGTTTAGTCTGAAGAAGAGGAGGCTGAGGGGAGACCTTATTGCTCTCTACAACTACCTGAAAGGGGGTTGTGGCGACGAGGGTGTTGGTCTCTTCTCCCAAGTAACTAGTGATAGGACAAGAGGAAATGGCCTCAAGTTGCACCAGGGGAGGTTTAGATTGGATATTAGGAAAAATTTCTTCACTGAGAGAGTGGTCAGGCATTGGAACAGGCTGCCCAGGGAGGTGGTGGAGTTGCCATCTCTGGAAGTGTTCAAAAAACGTGTGGATGTGGCGCTTCAGGACATGGTTTAGGGGACATGGTGGCGCTGGATTAATGGTTGGACTTGATGATCTTGAAGGTCCTTTCCAACCTAGTGATTCTGTGATTCTAAGCAGAGGCAGATCCAACTCATGGAAATGTTTGTGAAAGTGCTTAACCTCAGTCTGGCAGGAAACACTTCCACTTGGCCAAGACTGTTGGTAAAATCCAAGCAGATAACAGCAAGCAGGGGGAAAAGCCCTAGGGACAGAAAGTCCGCCTCTCCAGAGCAACACATCAACCCTTATGCACCTTCAGCTCCACAGCACTTTGCCATGCTACCTGCTGGACACTGCACAGAGCATCCTTGGGGCACTCGGTGTCTGGGATGATTCTGCGCCATCGTCCCAGTCCTCGGCGCCGGCGTTCAGATGGAGAAACTGTAACTCGGATTTTCGGCTTCTGTACAACATCCAAGTTGTATCCATGAACTCTGAGCACCCTCCCTCCACTGAAAGAGAAAAGTAGCTGATTTCACCCATCTATTATTCATTAACTCTGTCTTGCCCATGCCCCCACCCTTCTGCTCATGCTCATTCCTCAAGCCTGGCTTGACTCCAAAGCGCAGCTCAACACACAGATGCCATTGGTGCTGTAATACCTGCCTCAACACACAGCCCTGGGGAAGGTGCACTCAGTCTTTCTACCTGAGGAAGCTTTTAGGTGGCTCTGCAAAAGTGATGTTGGGATCCGGAGTATATCTGAAGAGGGATCCTTCCAGTCTCCGCTCTTGGTCCCCATATTTGATAGTGACTGGGAGTTCTGCAGACACATTGCTGGGACTCGTCTGGCATGCCAACTGATCCTCCGTCATCTCAGAGAGGCTTGGAGGGACAGAAGAAAGAACAAGGGATTACACAGCCACTGCAGAGATGTTTTATAGTACTATACCTTGCTCTTTGCAGTCTGTAAGCCTCTCCTGCTATTTTCCTGAATTTAATGCTGAAAGGTTTTGGGCTTTATCTAAGCAAATGATAATTGCGGGGCAATTGTCTGTGAGCAGCACATGGACAAAAAGCAGATACAGCCGCTGTCCAGACTGGAAGTATGCTATCAAGGCATGTGCACCTTCTCATCAGCAGTGCTGTCAGGTGTATGTGTTCCAGGATGCAAGAGAACAAGCAGCTCTTAGTGTTAGTCTGCAGGAGCCAACTGCAGTTCCCCATCAGCCAACAGAGAGCTGTCAGGATGGGGCATAGTCCTGTCAAAAGACATGCAGAACAGAGGCCATGTAGCACTGTTCATGTCCGAGGGAATGTGGGCAGGAATGTAAGATGGTCAAGGTTGCTGCCATGACCCTCAAGGGGAGGATCTCCTGGAACACAGAGGAGAGCAGAGATCCAAAAGCCTGAGCTAAGCGCAGAGTCAGGCAGCATCACACCCTGCGGGGCTCTGGGAAGGGCTGGGGGCAGCGCACAGCCAGCACATTGGCAGGCTCTGATCTTACATGTGGCAGGGGAGGTCTCCAAGCAGGACACTCATCTCACTAGGATGCCCAGTCAGCAGCTTTGAGCCCAGAAGGGTAAGGCAGGTTCCTCCTGCTTTGGGACCCTGAGTCGGAACAATGGATTTCAGCTCTGGGTTCTAGAAGTGGGGGGGGGGGGGGGGGGGGGAAAGGAAAAAAAAAGGAAAAAAAGGAGGTGAGTAACAAGGACCTCCAAAGATAAGGCAAGGAAGGAAAACAGCAGAACATGTTCAGTGACCTCCAGTGCTCTGAAAACAGAAGCTGTAGATCCCAATCACAGGCTCCAGCAGCTACCTTATGGAGCACAGGCAACAGAGGAGGCATCAATCACACCAGCAAGAACTACGGATCAGGGACCAGTCTTTCCACAGGCTACAAAAGGCAGATGGATGCTGCAAACAGCAGAGCTGCGAGCCTCACACACAAACCCTACGATTAACAGTTCAAAGGGATTGTTCAGATCAGTAGCTGGATTAATAAATCCGGTTAAGAGAAACAACATAGCAAATAAATTGTCTGTTTGTCTAGTATATGAGGAGATTACCAGCAGAGAGTCCTAAGAATTTGTATTGAGACCTGTGCTGTTAAACGTACTTGTAGGTGACCTGGACAAGGGAAATGAAATTTGATAAATTATTCAGAGTAACAAAAACTTAGTACCACTGAGGAGTTGCACCAAAATTTAGAAGAACGAGGCAGAGTGGCACAAGTAAGTCACTGCTGATAAATGAAGAGCAAGATACACGAAGTGAGAAGGAGCAGGGAGACTACATAGCTCCTGCCCATTTAAGAGTGCTTTAGTACCTATAACAACTTTACCAGCTGTAAGCACAGATCTCAACAAAAACACACCAAGTGGTAGGAATTACTGAAAAGGGAATTAAGAAAAAAGGTATTTATGCCACAGTAAAAATTTCTTTTGCACTTGTTTCTTGAACATAGAATACAGTTCTCATCACCCTGCCTCAAAATGGTGATAACAGAACCAAAACCAAGAGAAGAGCAACAAGCATAATCCGGTATGTAAAATGGTTCTATACAGCCAAAAATGGAATAGTCTAAGACTTTTCAGGCATCTCTTTCCCCTTCGCATGGGAGAGTGGGACATGCAACTAGGTACATAACTTGTAAGTTGCACAGCAAGGATGAAAAGTGAGTAATTGTATCTAAAAAGTGCTTAAATATTATTTCATAGTTGCTGCATTTAAGATATCGAAAACTTATCAGAAACATGTTTAAAAACAAGAAGAAACATTTCTCCATACAATGCACAGTAACTTTGGACTTACGGCTACTAGCTGCTGAAGGTCAGAAGTTAAAAGTACGTTCAAGCAGCAATTTGCAAATTAATAAAAGGAAAGTCAGAAGTCTTAGTAAGATGCTAAGTCACCAGTAAAAAAAAATCTCCCAATCAGAATGCTACCTGGATTTTTTCCTCTTTCTTTAAGCATTTAGTAGTTACCATTGTTAAAAAAAATAATTTAAAAAAATCACTAGACTACAGAATCTTTAGTATTATCCGGTACAGCTGTTCTTATAATCTAAGGAAGGGGTAAAAAAGAAAACAAAACACTGTGGCCCTGCCCCCCCTCCTGGAACACCAGAAAAATCAGATAAAAATACCACCAGCAAGTGCCTGATAGAGTCCCACAAGTTCATCCAATAGACAGCCATTTAGCAAAGATACTGGAAGAACAGGAAGAGGTATTAAAGAAGCCATCATTATGTTACCTGATAGGTGAAAATATGCCCAGAAACTCCACGTCCTCCTCCAGGCACTTCCACCACAACGTGCCCAAATCTCTCTGTCCAGCTCCCGCCAGTGACGCATACAATACTGCAGGGCAATCCAAGAACAGTGTCACACCATGGAAGAGCAGATGAGCTGTACCCATTGCACCATGTCCTAAAACCTTCTAACAATCACAGCTCCCTTCTTTCAGCCTTATCACATGCTCAGAATATATAACTGAACATTGAGAAACACCTTTAAAAGCTGGATTAGGTGCAGCAGAAAAAAGCAGGGGGTGGTTCCAAACAGGTCCATCCTATCCAAGATGATCCTTTCTGGGACAGACAGGATGAAGCCCACTGTATCACAGATATACAAAGAGTCCAAGAACTCTGCTATTGTCCAGAGCTGGTCAAATCAATCACATCTGGAGCGACCTCAGGCAAGCCAGTGGTCAACCCGCACATGAGCGCTGTGTCTGAAAAACTCTGTAGGTTTAGCTGGCACTGGTCTTCAGCCAGTGGCCTCTGGGACCAGCCAGTTCCCCTGATCTGCACTACCCATTCTTTCCAGCCCTGTTTCCAGCCATAATTTGGTACGGGAGATGCTGACAATGTGAAAAGTCAGGTTGTACATAGTACAGGGCAGCAAAGAATCCCATGTTACAGCACAGATTTGCTAACAGCAAAACTACCCTGCAGGAGACTTCCCAGCCTTTCTACACTGTAGGAGATGGACTTTGTCTGGGCCTTGCTCAGGAGTGGGTTCCAGGTTCACAGCTATATCCCCTCAACCAAAAAGGCTCAGGAATTTGAATCAGTCAGTGCAGTCCCAAGCCAGGACCCTGTGATGCCAGGTGATTTACAGATACAGAACAAAGACGGTGTGAACCCCAGAAGGATTATGCTCTACATCTAGGATGAAAACAGAAAGCAGATGGATCCAGACAAACAAGGCGCACAGACAGGACAACACTGCTCAACACAGCAGGCCATTCCCCAGCAGGATCTTACCTGGCTCCCAAAGGGAAGGGTGCTACAACTACTGCTACTATGGAATGGAAAAAATGGGTTTGTGACAGCTCTGATGAGAGGTTACTCACAATTGCTTTCCTCTTCTCCTGCTGGTTGCTTGGCTCCTCTCCCTCCCTTGTCCAAGGCTCCCACCTACCTGCCCTGCCACAGGCCAACTACACAAAATGTTCCTTTCTCCTTGCTTCCTAGCTACCCTGCAGTCACATCTCTCAACACCTGACTACACTGCCTTGTTATATGGTCCTGCCCTGGCCAGACACACCAGTTATCCAGTTCTCTATCACTGACATTAGCTGGATTCAGCAGGACAGGTCCTTTTGCTTCTCATCCTTCTCCTAGCCACTACTTTTACAAGCATCGTATGACCTGCCAGGCACTTCTAGCCACCCAAAGAGTGGCACAGGGCCCACCAGGACTCCCTGGTCTGCCCCTGGTTGAAAGGGTCCTTTCATTGGATTTGTTCGTGGGAAGTGGAATTCTGGCTGGCAAGTGAAGCATGATAGTCTAGGCGGTGCTCACTCAAGCAGAGGCAAGAATCTGTTCCGTACCTCCAACCATGTGTTCTCATCCTCACCCTGTGTTAACATGGTCAGGATATTGTCTTAGCAGTGACACTCACACAAGCCATGTCCTTTGCTTTATTGAAATCATCCTGTGGCTGGGAGACACACCCACGAAAGTGCATGGTTCCGAGCCTGTGACTCCCTGATCTGGCTGGCCTGCGGGCTCTGTACTGGCAGTGTGGTTGGTATACGGCAGCAGCGTTTGGCCATTGCCTTGTACACAACCTTATCTCTCTAAGGTCACTGCCTGAGTCACTTAATCAGATAGTGACCTTACTCAGGGGCACTCCCTGAGGAATGGGCAAGGCTCAATACCTGCTACAGCAAAGGCAATAACATCTCAGGCTGGTGTCAGCAGCCAAGGGAAAAGCCAGCACCTGCCCCTGGGAGGAGGTTTCACAGATACTCTACCTGCTAGAGATCTCATACTCTTGAGCATCTACGGCACAGGGAATTCCTGCAACAGTGACAGTTTCTGCAATGTCTTGATGTTTCTGCCCGAGGTTTGAGCCAGTGATGGTGATTCTAGTGCCACCCTCCACTGGTCCAGACAGGGGGTACACCTGCAAAGACATCCGCGCATGTGTAAATGTCACAGTATCTCAGACCTCTGCAGTCTGGCAACTGATCTACAGCACAGGGCCCTTCAACTGCCCCATTACAAACTGCCTGGCTGGGTCACTGCTACGGATTCCTTTTACTGGCTTGGACTAGTACCAGGTTGCACCCTCATTAGAAGGATGGCCATAAAGAACACCACAGTCAGAGCCTTCTTTCCCATATCTCACTGTTGCCAGCAGCCCCCCCAGAGGTGATAATCCACTACAGACTTCTAAGGCAAGGACTGCCCTGCTTTGCCTTCTCATCAACATGCTGACCACTCCATAGGGCATTTCTGCTCAAGAGTGGGAATGCACAAGCCAATACATGTAGTAGAATTGAAGCAGCAAGCACCATTCCCCCCCTCAGCATCAGTACGACAATGAATTGCATGCTGCACAAACGTCAAAGCTCTGTCCCTGAGCAGCATCCAAGATAAACTAAAACAAGATGCAGCACATGGATGTTGTGTGCCACTGGAGGGAGGACAAGCTGACAGCAAAAGGGACACATGGCTACAGACACTTTTCATGTGGCAGTTAGCAAGAAACATTTAAAATAAACGGACAAAAATAATCAATTCTATATTCCAGTAGCCTGTCATGCCTTTCCCTACCTTGCTGTGCCATTATCATTAGATTTTGGCCTCCTTTGCCCCAGGCTCAGCTGGGCTAACCTGTTTCAGGGTCTGGCTCGGGACAGTTGGAGGATCCGATCTGTGGACCCTTTCCCAGCTCCTGAATGATTCTGCTCTTTCTGGCGTGCCAGTTTCAGCTCACATGAGATCCAAATGCATCTTTTCCAACTGTTCTCTGTCAGCAAACTGAAAGCCCAGCACAAAAGTCTAGCATCCTCACAACACCGAGGGTTTACAGTAGAACAAGACTAACTTGCTCTTCAGGTGGCCAATGTATTATTGAGATGCACTGTTCGCACTCTAAGTTCACAACCCTTTGTTTTCAACTGGAGAATGGAGCCCTCCTTGCCCCGGGTGCAGTAGACTAGTGAGCAAGTTACTCACAGAGTGAATGAGAGGTGCTGGACACAGGTCTTCTATCTCTTCCTTGCAGGAGCCTCTGAAGATACAGCTGGGGTTGTCACCTCCACACCACACACAGTTGTACTTTGAGTCAGCTGTTTGGCAGCGGCTACAATCAGTGTGTCCCACGGAGCAGTTGTAAAAAGTCACTGCAAAGGAGAAAAATTCAGAGGCATCTGCAAACATCCCCTAGGGCACAGAATAATCCAGCAACTTTGCATCTTGCACAGAACCCTTTCCCCCTCACTTCCCCGTAACAAGCAACAGAAATGAAGCTGTATGTTTTCCTTAGTTTCCCTATGATAGGACTACTACAGATGCAAAAGCCTCATTCGAGTATTTCTCAATTCTCTTCCACCTCATCTGCTGTCTTTTTGCTGGGGAGGTGTTCCACTCCTACCATGAAGATCTGCAGCACTGTCCACTCGAAGGTGTCGTCGCCTCTGCACAAACACCACAGCATTGAATTCGAGTTGAGGCGCTGTGTAACTGTACTGCAAAGACAAAGACCATCAAGACAAAGGGCTTAATAGAGGCACAAACAAGCCAGCTGAATAGGCAAAAAGCATCAGCATCCATCCTGCGTAGCGCATTGGCACATACAGCCTATATGGAGCTTCCCATGAATGCAGACAAGGCAACGTTAACTGGGGCAGAGGCAGCACAGGCCTGTCCTCACTGGTTCACACAGTCACAATTCTGCTCTAGAACAAGCAGCAGGCATTGGTTCAGTAGAATAAACACTGAAAACAAATGTGTGCTCACAACAATACTTGTCTAGCTTCCTAACTGCATTCTTAAATGGCTAATTCCTATCTACAAGCCAGCTGTTCAGAAAAATGCTCAAGCTGGCATTTCTCTAATTACAGTAGAGCTGAAGATGCAGGATTACAACTGATCCGCAGGGCTCATGTGCACGGAGCCTATGTTGTTCCTCTTGCTTAACTATATGAGTTTGTGAACTAAAAATAACACTTCTGTTAGCAAATCTTGCCCTAAGTAAAATCCACCCATCATCCAGAAATGTACAAGACTGTTTTAATTTTTCCTGTTAATCTTACAATCAAGGGGCTAGCTTCCACCACTAAAACCAAAATTGGTATTAATAGCGTTTTTCTTTTCACAGAAGAACCACCATCACAGGATAAGTCACAATCCAGAGAACCATGAACAGCAGTGCCTCAAGCTAAAGCAGGAGCGGCACTGTCCTGGCAGGTTGCAATGGGTGATTCAGAGACGGCATCATCCCGTACTACAGCAAATACAGCAACAGGTTGTGAGGCTCAGACTGCACAATCTTTCTGCAAGTTGAAGATAACAGGACCTCCAGGCAGCATAATCACAGATGAGGGCCCCATAGTGCTAAATATTCTACAAATATTTTTGTAAAATATGCCCTTTTCCCCAAAGAGCTTGCCTCCTACTGAACAAAACCAGCACCAGTGTGAACTCTGAAATGGCATTGTATTCCAAGCACTCACCTGGTTCATCTGGCAGGTGATATAACAGAGGGACTGGTTTGTTTCTTCTCCTTCCACATAAGCGTCCATCACCACTGTCCTCCCCTCCAAATTCAGGACACACTCATAGTCCCACTGCTGGTCCTGCAGAAAATACACATGTGGTACCATTTCCCAACTATACAGAACTTCCTGCTACACGACAGTATACTCCTGCCTCTCCAATTCAGTACCTTTTACCAAGCCACTTACTGTGCAGGCAGCGTGCTCCTCTCATTCCCTTTGTTATGCCAACTCTATGCTACCTTCAAGGGCTCTCTATGCTGTCACTGCCTCCATGTACGAAAGGTAAACCAATAGAAAACAAAACACCTAGAAGGGAGCACGTGTATGTCAGTGTGGGGAGAACTCAGCACTGGAGGAGGACTTAAAGAAAAATCAGTGGGACTGTGAAGTTATGCCTGTACGTCTCTGTGAAACACTAGCTTGGAAATGCGAGGAGTGGAGCACACAGTGCCCACTGGAGTACACAGTGCACCTCAAAAACACTAAGAGTATTTTTCTTCTTTCTCTCTCTCTCTCCCCTGTAAATCTTCCACTGAATTGCTTAGACACCTCCTGTAAAAAAGATGGATGTGCATGTGTAACCAGCCCTGCTCCTCTGAGCAGTGCAGCGTATCAGGTTTAACATATAAAGTAACAATTAGTCTGTGGGCTGCATGTTCTGAGGCGGTTGTTTGTAAAAGGTTACTAAATCAGTCTTCTGTCTTGAGAAGCAAAGAGAATTTTTATCAGAGGCACACCCAAGAAACATAGCTTTCAAGGGTGGTTTTCCCCATTGCAGAAGTTTCAGGTACGACAGGAATAGCCACATTAACATGAGTATGCCAGAAAGGAAAGAAAACAGATGACTTGTCTTTGGCTTATGGAGAAACAAACAATCAGCAGAGATTCAGCAGGAAGTTATTCCAAGAACTACCATCTACAGTGCAGCACAGGTGCAACTTAATCCTAACTCATGCAGATCTTCTCCAGCAGGTTGTTGTACACCTGTACTCTCCCTTCCTCCGGGTGACCTCCTACCAACTAATAAATCCAGCTATGTAATTCTTTATTCACAGAAGCAGGTCATGCCTCTAGCTGTTTCTGCAAACAGGAAAAACTTAGGCAGAGCCACAACTGTGTCTTACACGTATTTTTAGCAGTCCAGTGGACAGATTGCCCAAACAACACTCTGCATTAATACGGTCTCTCAATCCTAATGGTGTTGAGCTGACTACCTGATAGAGGTGGAAATTCTTTCCCAGCAGGGTTATCTTCCTTGCCACGTTGACTGGAAACAGCGAAGAGCCCTGGATTCCCTGCACACAGGGACATGCATCTGGACCCCAGCTAAGCTCTTCATTCTGAAAACAAACACAGGTCTTTAGAGAAAGAGACCTCCATGGCTCTGATACAGGGAATCAAAGCCTAACATGCCAACAGAGAAACAAGCCCTGCGTGAACAAAGACACAGCTGTGCTTCTTTACCATGAAGTTCCGAGAAAGCAATGCAAGAGCCGAAAGAGGTGAACAGCAGAAAGCTGTGAATATGCTGAACATCACAGCAGCTGCCACCTTCAGGCCAGCAGCATTTCTACAAGACCCGGGAACCTTGCTGACATTTTTCTTCCTCAGGCTGCCACTTCTCTGCATATTACAGCGGTCAGCTTCTACACTCTCAGAAGGCACGACTTCTCCTGTGTGCTGAAATACTAGACCAGCAATCTGTATGAAA
Organism: Phaethon aethereus; assembly: GCF_964289735.1. Classification (NCBI taxonomy): domain Eukaryota; kingdom Metazoa; phylum Chordata; class Aves; order Phaethontiformes; family Phaethontidae; genus Phaethon; species Phaethon aethereus. The sequence goes on from NC_138587.1 coordinate 11,392,168, forward strand.
ATTTCAAAGTGTTACAGCCTTAGATTATGAATTCCAAAGCCCAGCAACTCACCTCCTCCCAAAACTCAGGGGCATCATACTGATAGTCAAGGTCAGGGTGGAGGATCCTGGGAAAGTCAGGGACATCCCTCTCTGAAGAATCGCCATCACCCGACAGAAGAGTAGAAGCAGAGAAGGGAGATGTGTCATTCTCAGCCTGCAGCAAATCCATCCAGTCCTCTGTGTCCTGGAGCTCCGTGCCTTCTTCCAGCAGCCAGTCTGGGGGAGCTGATGGTGGGAGCTCAGAAGCAGGTAGTTCAGTTCCCAGCAATCCGGGAGAGTCATCAGAGGCAGCAGGGCCCCCTGGCACCTGGCTGGGGGTTTGGGGAGATGGGATGGCAGATGTCAGTGCCTCTGTGGTAGGAAAAGAACTCAGAGGCCACTTCAAACTGGTGACATGAGGGGAAGGTGTTACTGCTGCTGCAGATGTGTGCAGAGGGCTACCCGCTAGGGTGGTAGATGGGTTGGTATGCTGTGGCTCCTGGGCAGTGGCTGGCCCTTCAGTAGGCAAGGCTGCATGATCCATGTTTTTGGATGGGCTGGTGAGGACAGTTGCAGCGGGAGAAGTTGTCTCTGGCACAGTGACAGCAGGTTTGTCTGCTGGTGGTGGTAGAGAGGATTCTGTGATGGCCTGGAGAGAAGCTGCTTCAGTTGAGAGAGTCAAGTCCGTATAGCTGAGGGTATAGCTGAGGGTATAGCTGAGGGTTTCTGTAGGCTCAGTGGTTGTATCCGAGGCTGTGGAGAGCGTGATGCGGTTGGGCTCTGTCGGGGGCACAGTGCTTGGTACCACACGCATGGGGGGAGTGACGGGTTTTGTGGCTGCGGTTGGGGCTGTGGTAGAGGACTTGGTGAGGGGAGCTGCTGAAGAAGGAAACACACTTGAGGTTGGGATCTGGGCCTAGAGAAAAACAACATGGTGGCGTGAGAAGAGAGAGAGAAACAAACCAGAATAAAATCCAGGCAGAAAAACACTCCGTATTACTTCCTGTAGTAGTGTTCACAAGAGGCTGCTTCACCCTCTGGATTTCAATGAGAACTGCATCTCATGCCACCTTGTCTTGGGATGGGACTGGGGAATGCTTACAGTGCAGAAGATCCAGCAACATTCCCTCTTCCCACAGATGCCTGCACTTCCCTCCACTCAGACGGAGGTCTGTCTGCCTTCATCCCCCACAAAACTGCAAGGCCACCTGTGGTAGCCACAACCCGGGCATCTGTTCTACCCCCCCAGTCGCAACCTCCCTGCCAGCTTGCTCTGTCCCTCGCTCTGAAAACACAGGCTGGATAACCCCAGGAGAAGGGTGACCTGCTTCATCTGATGGCAATTCCCTAGAAACCTAGCAAGGCCTTGTAACATCAGAGGTGTAGAGCCTTGTGTCGCTCCAAGGGGAGGCTTTGCTCCAACAGCTCACCTCCTTGCTTGATGCAACTGACAGCTGCTATTTTACCTGAGAAGAGATCTGACTCACTGCTACTTGCTGAGGCTGTTATAGAACATAGGACTAGGACTGAGTAGGAGACGCACCCTTTCGTTGTAGATAATGGTTCCTTCCTCACAGGCTGCTTTGTGGGTGCAGAGGTGCTGCTGGATGCACCAGTTACATCCCCAGAGACTGCTCACACACTTCTGGCACCTGGAACAATGATAGAAAAGCAGCTCCTAAGACGACCCAGGAAGGAACAGCCACCCTCCCTGTAACTACAGACAAGAAAAAGCAGGTGCTCACGGTGCCGATTTCCACAGCAGGGCCACTGCAGCACAGTCATAGAAAGAGAAGTCCACAGAAGCAATGAAGATGTCATGGAAACGCACAACGAGCTTTATGGTGACATGATCTGAAAATGAAAATAAAAATTTCTTAGAAATGGAGCCACTATAAGTCTGTCATACTGTTAAGAGACATGGTATGCTTTAGGAAAGACACCGTCAAACATGGAGACAAATTCCCTTCCATGCTTCTAGCGTCTCAATCACTGGATTATCCTATGGACACTAAAAACAGGTTGGACAAGTTTGTCAGGAGTAGTTTATGACAGCTCTTGCCAACCCATGGGAAGGAAGACTAGTCTGAAGATCCCTCCGTCTTTATATGCTATAATTCCACTGCCATTTAGAGGAAGATGTAACATTCCAGACTCAAAGCTGATTGCCTTCCTTTGTTATCCAAAGCAAAACTTAGAACTGACATGCCCTTCACATACTGCCTTCCTCTTGAGAGCTTTGTTCTATGTCCAGACTAAGAAGTGAGTCAGTGAAGAGGTTTATAAAACTTGTAATGTCACTCGCAATGACTGAAGGCTTATCTGCTTTAAATCCAAGTCTCATGTCAACTACAAGCCTCAGGATAGCCCAATTCTCTTTGGGAAGAGACTGTTTTCTGATAGACCAAATAGCTGCAAAGACTGTCAAACTTACTGCAGCTGACAGCATGACCCTGAAGGAGATATTTTGCATATGACAGTACTCAAAGAGCTAATTAATCTTGTTCTAGACCAGACGAATGCCCCCAACCCTAGACTTGGGTATTAGTTCTCCAAATAATGGGAACATATTGCATACTCTGCTCAAGTCCAGGAGCTGCCATTTCTCCAATATAGTCTGCTATAAAAATAAGTAACAGGAAGCTTGTCCATCATTTCGCTCTCAGAATTCAGACCTCTTCTTGCAAGCAAGCTCTATTCACAACAAAACAATTAACATGTCTGGTGAAGGATCAGTCAGGCCTAAGCTGGGTTCCTGATAGGATGACAAATGAAGCAATATGCTAGTAAAACAGCTGATGATGAGGTGTGTATGAAACCCTGCAATTAGGAGGAAATAAGGGTATCACAGCTGGAGGCAGAAGTCACTGCAGTACTGTCAACTCCCATCACTGTCACAGAGGTGATTGTATTTGGCAGTGGTGGAAAGGCTAACACCTCCCAGGATTTCAAGGGTTATGACACCATATTTATACATATTCCTTTCTCCAAAAAGTACATTATTTCCCATGACTGCCAATAACGTGGTTCAACAGTACAGAAGATGAGGTTGAGCACCTGCAAATTGAGAGTAAGTTTCTGCTATCACCTTGGAACTCAAAAGCTTAAAAGTGACAGATAAGCTGGTATGCAACCTTTAAAACAAAGCTGAAAAAACGGCAATTATTTTAGTGAGCTGGGAGAAGTATTATAAGTAGGAATATGAAAGTGCTGGTACCTAGGGTCCTGATAAGATCTCATTTAGAAAACAGTGGATGACTCTGGTTACCAGCTTCAGAAACCGTGCAAAGAGGGGTCAGCAATACAGTGAAGGAGAGAGGAAGTCTGAGTATCGAAAGAACATGAAGAAAAAGGTGGCACAGTTAATACGGCAAAACTCTGTGCTAAGAATGCCTGACCATAGTTCACTGAGTGGGAGAAGAGCTGTGCACGGAAAAGGACAACACAAATAGATCAAAAGGACACAAACCATCCATGAGCGAGTTTAGGTTAGAAAACAGAAGCAACTTGTTGAGCCTCAGAGATGCAATATGAAAGTAACACAGGTAAAGCATCTGTGGACTCTGGAAATAAAAGCAAGACTGACCTGCAAAGGAGTCAATAAGAATATCTGAAGCCTGGAATAACGAGAACTAGACTGTGGCTTTATCTAACTCATTTTTCACAACTGTGCTTAAATTCAGGCCCACATTTGCAGAATTAAACAGGGAGCCAATCCTGCCCACTCTGCCTGTAGTGGCAGTGCATGAAGCCCTTTCCCTCTGTGCCTGACCACCCTGAGTGGAGACCTGGTCAGTTTGTTCCAGACTAAAGCCATGTGAAAGCCAACAGCTATAATAATATTGCAAATAATATTGCAAATTAAGGAATTTGAGAATGAGTGAGTGTGTTAGCTGGGTTCTGCTGTCATGTTATGTCCATGGAGATTGCTTCAGACCTATTAGTCAGCTGCATACTCGCACAGAAAGTCTGTTTAGCCATTTAGGTGAATCGCATAGAATGCTTCCCAACCAACACCTGCCTTTTACTTCAGATGAACAAGTTCTTCAAAGAGATCAGCTCATCAGAGCTCACATTGACAGGCTGGGTAAAAGCCAATGCAAAGACTATAAACTGAGAACTTCCCCAGAGTGGCCAATTAGCAATATTCAGCCAGTTATTGTTCATGGTAATAGAAGGCTGACTATATATTTTCTGAGGTTATGCTGCATTGTAGATTAATTTCTAAGGACTGCAGGTCTCTCCTTGCCTTTCCTTACATGTACTTCCTTCTCCCACTACTATGTTGATTTTGAGAAGGTTTGCATTTTGTTTTATTTAAATAATAAAGCGGTATTTAAGCGGGTTCTCTCTCCAGATTTATGACAAAGCTGCCAAACCAGCCACCACTCTAGACTAAATTTCAGATCATATTCAGATTTGCATACAACCCTTCAAGCAGGATCTCCTTTCCAAGTACCAGAATTTGGCAACAGCCCAAAATAGCAGAGGATGTATGCGACACACAAGTAGAAAGCAAACCGATATTATGACAGAATGAAATGAACACCTGCTGACAGACCACATACATTCATGGCTGTTAATCCTAGCAATCTGATGGACCTACAATGTACTTTCTCCCAACAATGTTATCAGAGCTATCACGCTCCATTTAAAGCATTTCACTGACCTGCTCCTGTTGGCAAAGTTGGTGCTTGGCTGGGATCTGGAGAAGGACACATGATGCCTGATTCTGTCAGAACTGCTGGGCTTTCATAATCTTCAAAGTAACATGAGTAAAAATCTTCCTCACGGAGAGAAGGTAAGTCTGAGATAGCCAGGAATATCTACCAATTCAATAACATGCAGTAAATAATTTGCCCTCTAATACGTTCTTCTTCATCTAATTTTCTTGTTCTATTTTTTCAAAGTAACAGCCTCATAAAGTAGTTATTTACATATACACCCATCTTCCTATAATGCCTGCTAGGACTGACTGTTCCATTCATCACTTCTTGCCATTCCCAAACTGAACTTGGCATCCACCAAGCAACTGTCAACTTCCCCCTTTGCCCAAGTCTCTAGTAAAAGACAGGTTTTTGCCACCTCCTGTCACAATGACAGACTTCAAAACGCTGCAGCACCTTCTTAGCTTTTCTGCCAGCTCTCAGACGCCAGACCGAAGTCGTAATTTTGGGTAGCTCCTTTCAGTCTTCCTGACAGCAAGTGTCAGAAACACTGTGAAACCACAGACATGGGCACCTTATAGGTACTAAGCCAAGGAGAGACCCCACCCAAGCAGCCATCATATACTCCAGAATACCCGGTAACTCTTAGCAGGCAAGGACATTTAATTTTGAGAGAAAAGCAATGAAATTATCTCCTGGTACAGTCAAACTGTTAAGTCCCTTATGTGAGGCAGACAACATGTGCTCGAAGGCTCAGTGATTCAGTACCCCACCGAAAACAACAGGAAGACTTGTGACTCCTCAGAGTTTGCGGGGGACCTTCTACATGCTTGAGCGTCATCAGAGGATCATCACCACTCACATTTCTCTTTTCTTCTCTGCTGATGTTGGCTGGAGTTAGTGACTGGACAGACAGACACTGCTGTGTAGAGTTAAAGCTCCAGAGCCACTGCTCACTCAACCTGGACCGCAAGCACTCAGAGTGACGGCTGCAGCTGCAGGGAAATAGCAAGAAGCCCTATGAGAGATCTGTGCAGTTCCAGCACCTTCGGCTTCCAACCTGACAGCAGCTGTCTGAAGCCTTGCTAGAGCCTTGGGGAAGCTGCTACACCAGCCATGGAAATCCCAGCCTCCCACCACCTTCAATAATAGGAGGAACTGTTGCCAAAATATAGATGGGTAGGCACTTTTTGGGCTTCAAGGGTCATAAGCTAGTTCCTATAGCATTCTACAGGGAGACAGAGCCAGCAAGCAGACAGACACGCTGCAATAAGCCATGTCTCATTAAGCAACATCAGTAGGGGAGCAAGAAGTGAAAAAGAGTGCTTAAACAAGAGAGTGACACCAGAAGAAGAGGTAAGATAGTTTCTCTACATGTGAAATGAGGCAGTCTGAGCTGCAGTCAGACTAAAACCAGGCTGAAATCCACTGGACAGGAGCATCGTGACTGTTGACCAAAGACACAAAAAGTAATGGAAAGATACCCTTGTGTATGACTGTGACTGCTAGCGGTGTTTTTAGGGAGGCAGACAGAGGAATGGTAAGTTAAGAGATGACATCCCATAAAGGAACTAAAAATAAACTAAATCCAGACACACCAACATACACAGACACACAGACATAAGGAAGAGAGTAAAGCACTATCCCTCCAAAATCTTTGCAGGTGATCATGGATCTGTCTTACCGTCCCTGAAGGACACACCAGCCACAGTAGGGATCCTTCAGTGCCAGACAAGATTCACAGTCCAAGTACAGGGAACATTCCAGTATGGGAACCTTGACCACCTGTCAGAGGAAGAAATCAGTGAAAATACAGCACACAACACAGGGCCCAGGTCTGTGGCTTCTTCTGCCTAACTAGCAAGTACCATCATCTGCGTGCTCACTGAAACAACTTCTTAATCCCCAATATAGCATAAAAATAAAGAGAAAAGGAACAAGTTTCCAGAGCCCATCTGAATGGCCACTTCACATCTTGGTGAAGGACACCTAAGCATCAGGCTGCACAGAGGCACTGAGGCAAGCAAAGTGTATTGCTGTGTATTAATGGGTTATCTGCAAAAGTGTATTAATGGGTTATCTGTGACACTTTCTACAAGGAGAGTTTATTTAGCGATAAAACTATATCTTAACAAAATGGATCAAAGAATAGTAGACTGAATACCATTCACTATTTGCTTTTCTGGACTCTGTCATGGGAGATCATTTCTCTTGACACACAGGTGACTGAAGCTGGAGACGGCAGCTCCAGCTGAGGCCTCTGAATGCATCTGCACTATTGCTCAGCTCTATCTGGCAGAACTATCATTTTGACTGAAAGTAGACCAAGAAGCTTTGATCAATGTGGACCAAAAACCTTCTGCCACCTGGGGGTAAGTTTTACTTGCAAAATACTTCAACTTTAAATTACTATCCTTGCTGATTTCAGGCTCTTGCCACCTCTAATCCACTACTACACTTCAGCTACTACACTGTCAGTTACTTTAAAATACCAACTTCTAATCCCTATTACTTTTGCTAAGTACATGATGTAATTTGCATTTTTTAACTGACAGAACAATTACTGTTAAGGATATACTTCAGATTTCCCTAATCTTTTTCCACTCACAGATTTCAACTCCTTCTTTGAAGTCTTACAAAATTTCTGAGTATCTCAGTGCACTGGGGGGGCTTGAAGGAAGCAGTGGTTTTCCAGCATGCTCCCTGCAAACCCCCTTCAGGGTAACTCAAGGGCTGCTTTTTCGTTTTCCAGGAGGATCCTTTTCTTTCCATCTCAAGAGCTGATATGAGCGGTGTTGTACAAATCCTCTCAAATAAAGTATCCATAGCTGGATTTCCTACTCAGCAGACACCAATACCCCAAGAGCCTGAGGCATCGCAATGCCTCTTCTCCTCCAACTGCCACTGGGCACAGACAGAATTACAGAAAGCAAGAGAAGAGGGAAAGGTGCCTTGCATGGTTCCTTATACAGCTTGATTTCATCTGCAGGTCTGTTGTTATGTATCTGGTCAGAGCACACCTCTATCCGAATACATTTCCCACACATCTCTACTTTTTGTAGGTTACATGCCTACAGAAGAACAGCTTAATCTTTTAACTGATTAAAATCAGGAGAAGTGACACGGTTTTAATTACACAAAACCTCCATTTTCTCTTTTTACTCTTTTGCAAAGCCAAGACAGGTCACATTACTTGTGAACCCAGAAGGGTCACATACTTCTGCTCAGATGGAGATGCAAACTGTTGTCCAAACAGTTCCTGCTCAACACAGAGGAACCCAGGAATTTGCAGTCCTTTGCCAACGGAGCAGCCTTTTATAGCCTGCAGTTCATATTCTTCCATCGCTGATGATACAGCCTGACTTATGGAAATACACATGCAAACAGGCCACGGTTTAGGGTAACAAGACTTCTTCCACGCTTCTTCCAGCTTTTGCAGAAGGCCCCATCCCTGTAAGCCAGAGTGGCAGGCAGCTGCTGCCCAGCACAGGCTTAACTATAGACACCGTTTCTCCACCTCCCCCACTCCCATCAGTAGTTTGTCTGGACCCCAAATGCTTTCACCTCTTCTGTGGAAGGGTTTTTATTGCTCTTACCATTGATTGGGTCATGACAAAGAGGTGCTCCTGCAACTGGTCAAACAGTAGGTCTCCACTCACCATGCTGTTTAACTGGATAGCTAAAGAAGCGTATATACGTGCATCTCCCATTGCTCCTAAGTACACCTGCAAGAGAGTCACAGTGATATGTAGAGAAAGTGTCAGAACAGGAGTTGGAGGCATCTGTCCTACAACAGGAACAAGCTGGAACCACTACTATGTGTGAGAATTTCAACCTCCCCCCAAAATCTCGATGCAGGGACTTCAGCCACATGAAGCATGTGCCCAACAATACCTGTGGAAGCCACATAGGATGCACCAGCCCTGAAGCTGGCTCAGTGGAGATGTAACCAAAGGCAATGTGACCACTGTTTGGGGCATTCGCATTCTCAACAGTCAGCACAGTGTGAGAAGAGACCATCTGATATTAATGACCTTTAGTAGGAATCAGATCTCCCAAGAGACAAGAGAAATTGCCTTTTTTTCCCTCCCCACCTGAGCATCCCTGATTAGTTTTATTCTCTTTGCTTCCTGTCACATCCAGATCGTACCTTGTGCAGTCTCCCTCTGCTGTCTCCCAGAAAAGCAATGGTGTGGCCATCTTCCACATTCACTGCCACAGCTGTCAGACGGGCCTCTGTTTTCTCCAGGAGGGGGGCTGCTTCCAAGGGTACCCGGCTGGCCATAGGGCTGGGAGTGTGGTCAGAGCCACAGGGGTATGCATACAGGGTGTCCTTTTTGGGGAGTCGAAAGAACAGGGAAATCAGTACCAAAAAATGGATATGAGGAACATTAGTACCTTTAATACTTCCCACCATCCCCTTCCACACAAATTCCTTGAAGAGATGCCCCAGCACTGAATTCAGCTTTGAACACCTGTAGGCTTTTTGACTGAGAGCAAAACCAGCTTTTAATAATTAGCTTAGGTATGTTGGCTGTTTGTACCTTCACAGAATCCTGCAGACGTTTCAGTTACGTCCATTCAGCATAACAGACACATCCATCATGAAATGTGTCAAAACTCTATTAAGCAACCAACTCTTAAGCTCTCTAAAAAACATTGCCATGATACAGCTTTGGAGAAGATTCATTGTATTTTTCAGAACAAAACAAGATTATGAGAATTCCTGCTTCCAGTACAAAACAGAACCAACTACCTGGTCACAAGCATCGCCTCCAACAATTAGCATGGTTTTGTTGTATCACCTACAAATTCTAATTCAGATTCTAAGTAGAATCCCAAAGCATTAGGATATACATAAACACAGGGTGGAGCACAACCTGCTCCAGAGAGCTTACTAGCTACACATAAAAATCATAGAGTGTGTACAACCAGAGATCCACAAAAAGTCAAGACAAGAGTCATCTCTGCACACTGCTTCAATTCTTCTGAGGCTTGTGAGATTCCTGAAATTAACTCCACAGCGTTGTGCAAGAACAGTCATCCTTCTGTTCCAGATAGATCCCTCCCAGTTCCACCAAACCTTCACTTACCGAATCCTAAAGGAAAGAGAATGAAAGCTGCCAACTTATTTACTATTTGTACACATAGAGAGAAGATATTCCATTAATCTTCTTCCTAAGTAACAAACCCAGTCATGTCTAGGTTAGTTCCTCCGTTGCTTTCTATCTTTCTTTGACACGTTGTTCTGTGTCCACTTTAATTTTACAGTATCCTTTTGGAGACTGAATGGAGGATTGTTCACCCAACAATTACTATTAAAAACATAATTTTTTTAATTGATTAGTGGCTTGTCTTCAAACAATAGGACTTGTGTAAACTGATGATTTCATCATGAAATCCCTTATGAATAACATTTTCACCCTCCTCTCCAGCCCCTTACTAATTACTCTTACGAAGCTGCATGCGGAACAGAGGCATTAACTGCGCAGTCCACACGGACTCCAGCTCCCTCTCTTGCCTCGGGCAAAGCGGTTGCATTTAGACTCCTTGTGAGCAGGGTTACGTATTCCTTCTGTCTGATGTCCGTGGCTTTGCATTTGGCAGCACTGAGCTGCTTGGTGCCATCCGGCACCAGGCAATGGAGCTGCCCCCGCCGGAGGTCAGTGATAACAGCACAACGTGGCATTCTTGAAGCATCTGCTCATCAGCCTGTGCTGACCCCATGGAAACTTGACCTTTTTTCCTCCTCGCCTCCCATTTCTCTGGGTTTTTTTTGTGGGGTTTTTTTTTTTTTGGTTGTTTATTTGTGGGTTTTTTTGGTTTGGGTTTTGCTTTTTTCTTTTTAATACTTGACTGCTTCCTGGAGAAACTAAAAATGATCAGAAGCTTTTGACAAAGTCTATGGAAATCCCACAGTAAAACATATTTAGCCTGCTGACCTCTATTCACTTCTCAAATGTATTTTAGCAGGGAAGCAAGGCTTGACATGGCAGTTCCACGTAAGAAACCATGCCAGTTATTAACCAGCATTACTTTTGTTCTGATGCTTTACTGCTTTCCTTTCAAATAATTCAAGTGATTTCCTACATACTAGGTGTATGGCTCTGACTTAAAAGTCTCAGAGGAGGTCACAATTTTTAATGATCGCTAGTTTTTACCCTCCTCTAAGCTATCATTCATTTTCAGTGACAGATATTTTTCTTATCAGCTCTGTCAGATTCTTAAGCTTCTTCCAACCACTTTCTTGTAACTTGAAGATTTCTATTTTTTCAGTTGTCCAGTTACTATAACATTTATTAGGAAGTGGGTCACAGCCAAATTTTCATACTCAAAAGCATCAAGTGTTTATTTTGAATGGGATTCTAGCAACCTTTGCATCAATGTAGACAAACCCTGGAGCCTAATGACCTCACTTCTGAGGCCGATTTTTAAAGTTTGCTTAAAAAAAAAAAGCACACAAATCAGAAATAGTTGTACCCGAGTTGGCTAAGCATTGCTGTTGCCCAAGTGATGCCAAGGGCAAGTCACTTCACACATGACATTTATCTACCATAAACCAACCTGACCTGCACAAGCTCTCCCAGCACTGGCACAGCCTGCTCGTGGCCTCACAGGGACTGTCTGCAGCGCAGTTAATCACAGCCAAGAGCTGCAACTTGTTCCATTCCACAGGATTAAGACCATGATAATTGTATGAAGTGCTTATATAAATTTACATAGAAGCTGTTTGAATTGTTTTCAGTGAATAACGTCTTGGCAATGCAGCAGAAAATACACTTCAGGGATCATCCAGCGTGATGCAGCAAGTTTGGATGAAGCTGCTGCCGTGAATTCTGGCGTGCGCTTCCTACATTGCACAGGTGAGAAGCAACAACAGGACAAATCTGTATTATGCATGAAGAGAACTGAAAGCTCGGTGCAAAAGGACAAGTTACATACCTTGAAAACTGCACCCACAGAAGATATGCAGCCTTCCCAAGCCTTGCAGAAACATGTTTCACTGTTCCAATTACCAAGTCACTAACAGCATCTATAGTCTCCTGCATCTCAAGACTAATGGATCTCCAGCGAACTAGAACAAATGAACTGGTTCTGAAATTCTAATAAAAACAAGCTTTTTTTTTTCCCTAGTTGAAGAGATTGTATTGAACTGTAAAACTCAATCTTAGCCTCTCCTGATGGGCTAAAAACAGGAGGCAGTACTAACTAGGGAAAAGGGCATACCTTGTGCACAGGCTGGTTTGGAGGCAGAAAAATGTGAAATTAATTAGCATTATCCTTACGTACAGCACAAGCTGCCACCATTGAAACTGAGTTAAAACTGTTCCTGCATAAAATGTTCATTGACAGCCGCTTCCACTCGGCACTGAATGGAGCAGGCTGGAGCTGGCACAGACCCTTACGTGTTGTTAGAAACAATCTTAATGACAACCGCTACCATGTACTGAATGGTGAAGGATAAAGTTTGTTAGGACATTTACATATCATTGGACACGCTTGTTAATAAGACGCCATACTTTAGTCAACCCACTAGTGCCAAACTGTGCAGCTGGGAGCCTGGGATCATGCGCCAGGAATCACGTAGCAAAACTGGCCTTTTTCTCCCACCCTGTGCACCCACTTCCTCACTGGATCAAATGGAACAGGAAGACTTTACGTCATTTTGAATGAAGGATTTTTCTAAAGTACTCACACCGGTTTGACATTTAATTCCCCAAAGTTCCCCTAAAAATCACCTGTGACAATTCCTTCCATGTGGCACCACAAAAGACATGTGGGGCATGGCTGAGAGATACAAAGAAAGTAGGACATCAAGCTGGGCAGTCTCCTGCTTCCCAACTCTTTTGTACTTCTCCTGACCTTACATTTGTCCTGCTCCAAGTCTGCTCTCTACCCTTCCCTTGTCCCACAAGTATTCTACAGTCAGCTTTAGCTACTGAAAGGAAAACCATAATTTTAAAACTGGTTTTGGACCACACCCCCAACCCCAGAGACTTCCAAAGCTCTGTGGTACCACTTTGCTCTTTGTAGCACAAGGCTGGGAAGAGGCAATTATCTGGACAGCCTGTTCTGTGGAAGGAAGACACAAGATAACATGCTGCTCTGCTAAGGACTAGCAACGCCCTCGGTGAAAACAGGCTACTCATAACCACAGAGCCTCATGCCGGGACGCTGCATCCAGCACTGCCCCAGCAGAACGCTGCTGCTCTGTATTTGTGTCACCATCCCCGATGTCGCACCACCAGCCAGCGTGGCTGACAGACTGCAAAGATTCAGAGTCACAGCCACTTCAGTTCACGTTTTTATCCTGCAGCATCCCATCATGCCTTTGTCATAGAATTTAATGAAGGATTGTCACCTCTTACAGCTCTAGAGACAAAGAAGAGCCAGGTCAGGAAAAGGTCTTCCTTGGGCACAAAATCCTGCAGGACTAATGCAGTCTATAGGAAATTAGGATTTTGTTGACACTTGTTTTTGCTTACGTTCTTTTTCATTCCTGGGTGCCCTTGCAGGAAAACATTGTGAGTTGCACCTCACCATAAGCAACAGGGACACAGCACACCCCTTAAACTCCCTTCCCAACACACAGCTGCACATGCACGTACTCCTCTCTTCCCTGCAGTGCAGTCCAGGACATGAAATTACTGATAAAGAACAACCTGAACTGCAGCCTCAGTGCTCTTGCCTGGTATTGCCATGAGACAGGCCTCAGAGCCAGGTCACACCAGATGCCCTCCCCATTGCCACACACAGTCCATGTCCCTCTGCAAGGAAACCTGCCCATGTGGGGCAGAGCGCTGCAGCAGCAATGAGACTGTACTTAAATAGGACACAACGGTTCTTGCATTGCATTGCTGCAGTAGCAAAGAGACAGCCTGAGCCCAGGGGGTTTTATCCCAAACAGGTTTCAACATCCACCTGTGGGAAACGGGGTAACTTCAGGAATACAAAGCAACACAAGAAGATGCTGCAGACTACTCTTTACCCTGGCAAAGGTGCAAAGCAACTTACCGCTGGCAGCTGGACACAGTTGGAACTGACGTCATATTCAATATATGCCACTTCCATCCCTTCTTCTGACTTCCCATCTCTCATGTAGCAAACATCCCTAGTCCAGTTGGTCAGGCGATCCACCTCCTCCATTGCATAGACACAGAGTGCAGACTCCTCGCTCAGTTTGCCAGAAGAAGTCTGCCAGGCAGAGAAGGCTGCAAACAGCACTTCCCCCTCGGTGTCCAGCTGCCCCTGGGACAGGTCTTCTCCTGGCCGGGTGACATAGGCTGCTTGCAGGAGGCTGTATGTATTGGCTTTGCTCTGGCAAAGCAGAGGTAACTCCACATACGAGTAATAATGAGAGTCATCCAGGCAGATTCGTGAGATGTAGGTCTTGTATTCACGTGACTGAGACTTGAGGTCCCGACGGTAGAATAGGAAATAGACGCTTGAGCGGTAAGTGAAGGATTTAATGAAATGGTGGTTGTACTCAGAGAGCCGGCCCACAGCCAGTTTTGCTGTTTCTTCATAGGAGAAAATGGAGTGAGAGTCTGCTGCTTGAACATCCCCTCCATGGGCCCTGAGATTTCGGGTAGTGATGGGAGGAATCCCTCCTCCAACCCCTCGGCTAGTGTACCCTCGTCCCACAAACAGCAAGGGGACCTCATCCTTTGAGTAAGCTATGAGTCCCACAGTGGTGATATTGGGATCATTGGCAGCAACATACTGAGTGTCACCAGGGCTCTCTGGTCGGAAGAGTACATGGTCGATGGACGTGAGGCTCCTCTTCTCACAGATTCCCTGGTGCACACTGCCACACACAACGAGCTCCTTCTGCACCGCATTCACCAGCAGCAGCTTGTTGTGATTGTCGGTGTGGTGTGCCTGAGGGCACTCCAGCTTTGAGACTGGGGGGAGGCAATCTTTACTGTCCAGTACTGGTCCAGTCTGAGCCATGCTCTTCATCAGCAGATCAGATGTCAGCTGAAAGAGAAAGTTGGTGGCCCCCAAGTAAATGGTCCCAGATTCCAAGTCCATAGACAGGTGGAGGAATTTCGTAGTATTGCGTGAGAAGGTGACATACTGCAGTCCCCGTGGAATTGCTGCTCCCAAGAAGCAGAGAACGGGAACGAGGAACGTTCCCAGAGGCATGGTAAACACTCTGCAAGAGAGGAAAAGTTGTTATAACTCCTCATAAACCGGGAGTGAAGATTAACATGAATAACCACAGAAAGCAGAGAGCCAGACACAAAGAGCCAACACAGGACATTTACACAAACACCAACAGAAAGAGGCTTGCAGCAGTATCAGAGACTTAATCGCCTCCACATCAAGATGACAGGCACAGCATCTTCAGGAGAAGCTGGAATACTGCATGTAATGTTCTCAGGGGCTTTCCCACAGACTGCTTGGTGGTACTGGGGAAAGCTTCCCTTCAAGAGCCCAGGACTTGTATCAAACCTGCTGAATAAAGAGCCCAAAGCACAGATTCATCAATCCAGGGACATAACCTAAGGAGAAAGGTCCTATTTATACTGTGACAGAAGGTGCTTTATGCATTGAAGCTGATCACTATTCTTGTAACATCAGAAAAAGCCATGTTTAGTCACACCCCTGCACAACTCTTTCCTATGATGCTATATTGGAAGTTCTCCAGGACAGGACCACATTCCTACAGCACCCAGCACATCACATACACTGTTAATGAGCAACACCACAGTAAAACAAACCCCTGTCCAAGACAAACAACCTGCAGGACCATTGTTTAAATAAACTATAGCTGGGATCCAATTCAGAGCAAACTAATAACCCCTTTGCTCTGTATTTGATCTAGATATCATAATTAATCTGTCTTTTTCTTATCACTTACGGCTATCAACAGCCTCTTTTGGGTCTAAACCTCTTCCACTACTGCTTCAGGAGGAACCTTCCCATGCCATCTCTGCCACTGAGCATGGTCCACCCAAGCAGGACTGCTCTGCCCTGATGCCAGGATGAAGCCTCCAGACAGTCAGTAACAGCAGCTCCCAGCTGCCCCCCTGGGGCCACCAACCTGCCCCCCAGTCTTGCCAAAGCAGACCCTGTGGGCCCCATCAATTTGGGCAGCATGTCCAGGCAAGGGGGAGACCACCTTATCTTGCTCACTTGTTACTCCACTCTCCGGGGGAGAAGTCTCTTGCTGGCACTCGTATCTCCGCAGCACCTCCACCAGTACTGTCAAAGGCAATCTAAACATGCCTGCTCTGTGGATGATGCTCTACTCCTTCCCTGTCCCACGCCTCAAAGTGCAGGCAAGGCAAGATGGGGTGGGTGTAGACAGACCCAGGGAACCACCAGACCCGTTCTGCTCCTCTCCAGAGGTCTTTAAATCAACTTCACCTTGACCCACCCAAGCCATGCCAGAGATGGCAACAACTGTCCTGAACAGCATGGTGGAAAGGTGGTAATAAGTACCTGCAATATTTAGATTAATGCTTTCCCCACAGAGAAAGGGCAGCAGCTGCAAGTGCTCATAATTTACCATGAGTACCATGTTATTTGAATTGAGAAGTAGGTGGTGATGCAGCTGTGAATCTACTCCCTTTCCTCCCTCCCTCTTGCAGGCAAGGTGTCAAAGCTACATACAGCTACACAGATGCCAAGCTGGGCCAGAGGCTCAACAGAGTTGATGGGTACCGTATCTCCTCCAGAAATGATGTGTAATCTACTGTGCTCATTTTGGCAACCCTCCTCAGCAGTGATGTTAATTTTGTAGTTAAAGCTAAGAAAACTATCATCACTTCCCTCCTACAGCGTCATCCCTCTCAGATCTTCTTGGTAAGCTCAGAGTGCTTAGAGCCCAGAGGTGGAAAAAGATCTGCAGCATCTCAAGAGAAGACTACCCCAGCAGGACTTAACCCCATTTAGGTCACAAACTTCTCACCACACAAATTATGTCTTCCACTCATTCCATACAACATCCGGCACACAGCGTGCAGAAAACATAGTAGCAATGGTGAGAACAATAACTGTAAGACTCTAGAGCCATCTTTTATTTCACTGCTATTGAAAAAAAAAACAAAACACAAAAATCTGCTTTCCAGCTCCTTTGTCAGTAAAACTGGCATCTCTGCTCTACCAAAAGACCAGCTGAGAGGATTAGTCTACTTGTGAAATCCAGCGGATGGAAGGTATTACAAATACAACACATTATTAAATATAGGCTTTGTGAAGCTCTGGGAAAGCTCCACTTCACATGGTTATTGTAGGTAAGTAGGTAGCACTGTCAGGATATACCCACACTCAGGAATGCTGGCTCTAGGTTGGCAGCTTTCTCCCAGAGCACACAGCTGCCGATTCACACTGTACCAGCACTGTGTTTCGGTTAGGTGCACACTAGGGCTTTTGTTTGCCCTGATAATGGACACTTAGTGTTTTCTGCTCTCAGTGCTAGGAATACATTCTGCTTCACCCAGATTCGCAAATAACCCTGAACTAGCCTTGGAGTGTCTTTCCAGGGTGGTGAAAGAGTGTGTTGTAGCACCTGACAGAGGCCCTCACCATGCAGGAGAAGCTCACCATCTGTGGAGCTTGATGAGGGATATTTATAAAGCCAGCAAGTAAACACATGTAGACTGAAGGCTGGAACACTAACTTGACTCTATCACCTCAGGTTTACATCAGCAGAGCCTATCTTGCCCCAACTCCAATATGCGAGTTATTTTTATGCGTTCTCACCATTTTTATTGGAGAAAACTTTATTCAAGGAACTCCTTAACCACACAGTCATCTCGGTACCTCTGCACTGCCATCATGCAGATGCCACAATGGCTTGTTGTGCAATTCTGTCTGGAGCCTCCTCAGTTTCAAAGCTTAAAATGCCTGCAAACAAAACAACAGGCTGATGACTATCCAACAGCAGGAGCTTGACTACGTCATGACAGAGCCACACTGACATGGAGAAGAGAGTCTTTGATCTGAAAGCAGCTGAGGATCACAAGATATCACTACACTACACCACTCAGAAGAATTTCTAAATCTTCTTTCTAGCTAATGCAACCTTCCTATGCCAGCACTTACACAGTAAAATCGGCATGTGTCTTCAGAATTTATGAATTCTGAAATACTGGCTTTCTGGCTAGAGGTCATGCCTACAAGCTGCAAGACTTTGCTCTGTCCACCACATACCATCACTGACAACTACCAGGGCAGAACTAACACTTACCCATGCCACCAGTACTTAAACTTAAAACCCAGTGCATGACACCACTCTAGCAACACAGTTCTTCTATTCCTAATGTTTCCCTGAAAGCATTTTACCTATTGGAGCACCTGTACTGGAAAGAGATGGAGAAGCAACTAGCCCTTCATTCTGGCAGGCTGTAATCAAAAGCAGATCTTGCTGTGGTCAAAGCTCTGACCTGAAACTATTATTCTTTCATTCACCAATATCCCCCTAGAAGTCACTTTAAGAGCTAGTCGTCAAAGGTGTCCCAGGTAAGAAACTACTATCTAGTCCTCATGACTCTGGGAGAATAGAGGGCAGCTGAGAACACACACACACACACACACAAAAAAAAAAAGGAGAGAGAGAGCAAGAGAACAAAGGAAAACAAAGAAAAAAAAGGAAAAAAAGGAAAAAGGAAAACAAAGGGAAAAAAAAGGGTAGCACAGCATGTTCTGCAAGCTAGTTCTAATCGCTCTGCACAATGGGTAAACACTGAATACGTCACTTTTTGTTGCTCTGCTGAAGAACCATTAGCGAATGAACTTGTATTTATTGCTAGGTGAGCAAGCATACATTACAAACAAGCACAAGTGTGTGGCTATCAGTAACTAGAAGCATTTGCAGCCTATGTGAAAATTGAGAGAAAAAAAAGCCAGCAGCGTCTCTTGAGTCAATTTTTCAAGTTGTTTCTCAAGCACGGGCATCACTGCCTTTTTTATTCTTGCTCTTCAGTTAAGCCCATCACAACCTCTCTGGGAGGACAGGAAGGAGGAGGATAACCTACATTTAAATCTGATGGTTTCATGACAGGCTACACTAACTGAGCTCTTTATGGATTTACTGAACCATTCTGCTTCCTGTGCTCACTGCTAGTGTATAACACAGCTGTTACAGACAGATTGCACTAAAAGTGTGTAGCCTTTAATTAATTCTGAAGGCAAGTGCCAAGGCTTAAAGATTCTTTTTAAATATTCCATTTTTTGGATGAGTTCCCGTTAAATATGAAAATGGTCCAGACAATACTTTGAACATTGCCTCTAATGCACTGTAAGATATTAATATCCAAATGATACTTCTGAGTTTCATTTGTTTAATCTGTATCACAACAGACGGGCTAGAGGATTAGTCAGTTCTGCCACAGAATATTTATATCACGTCCACTAAACAACAACCAATAAGGTGGAAGCGATGGCACTATTTTGTTACTTGGAATTTGAAATAAGACCATGTTTTCTGTGGCACTATTTTTACCTCTCTGACCTCACATAACCCCCTCAGAGACTTTACTCATTTATTAAAGAAACAAACACAGAAGTCATTTGGAGACATTTTAACAGCATATCAACACGTAAAGATTATTGCAATCCTCACAGATTATTTCCATAATACCACATCCTATCCCCAAACACGGAGAGGTCAGATAATGTTCCCACTTCTAGGCTAGATTTCATACTCAACGCCAATCCCAGCAGAGTTACCCTTACAAAAATGTAGGACCCTGAAATTTGCCCCTGCAATTTCCACTGCATCATTTTCTGAGCCAACCTGCAGTGAGAGCACTAAAAGATTTAAAAATTAAAAACATAATTCTTCCAGCTGCACGACGACCCTTGTCCTCCAGCACATTCAAATCACCCAGCAGTAGGAAGACGACCATTACTGTGTTTTCTGCACAAAAGCCCTGAATTACAGCCCCCCTTCTAAGTTCCATGTGCTCAACAGAGACTTGCTGTTTTCTGCTGTGAAAGATGACATTCCCATTAAATAAATAAGTCCTTTTTAGAGCCTTATTTACTACTACCAGGCCAATTCCTTGCTCTGCTGTTTAAGAACACTTGCAGTAAGCAGCTCTGGCAGAGATGAACACAAAGCTCTGTTTTCCAAATCAAATTGACCCCAAGGAGAATCCCAAGTTCAAGCCATCCTGTTGGAGCAGGACTGGCATAGACAAGGGGGCTCTGTTATACCACGTGTGAGTAACACCAAAGCTAAGGTAAAAATAACTTTAAAAAAAAGACCTCTAAGGACAAAATATCAAATCTGAAACAGTGAGGGAAGGTGGCAGAAAACCTGTACTTTCAGGCTACAGAATTAACAGCATTATTAGATAAACACTTGGGAAAATTATGTTTCGCTAAGCCCTTACTGCTGGCCACTACAACAAGGGTACTTTTCTGGATAGAGCTGGAAAAAGTTATACTAAAACAATGTTGCACAAAATATTTTGTCAACTATTGCTACTACTGGCATTTTAACAATGCTTGTACATTGTTAGGGTTCTTTGGAAAAACTGTAGAACGTGCTTCTACACCCCTGGACCTACCTAAACATTAATTTTAGCCATACTGGAGTTAATTGATGGTAGTGGACAGGTATTCCCCCTAAACCGCCCTAGCACATCTAATCTTTCCTCTTGCACACATGAAAATGTGTCATAACCACTCGTTTAAGCTTCCAGTAAAAATGGTTAATGAAGAGTTAATGATTAAATAGCAAACTACTTATGAATCAAGACAAACTACACAAACATTTACAAGGAATATAAAGGAACCACAAGCTGCTTGCTGTTAAAAAACTTTCTTCATAGATATTCTGTCATTGTAAATTGACGGATGACTTTTCACTTTACCATCCTCTCAAGCACTAGCAAAAAGAGAACTCAAGTACCATGTTGTATATACATTTTTAAAAGGGGAAATCAAGCCAGCTGTTTCTCAGTATCTTAACACAACCAAAGAATAACTTTCTGCCCGAGTTATAGATTTGAAGATTGGTCCTTTAGGATCTGCTACAACTTTCTGCATAATCAAATCACAAAACACCACAAAGCAATCTCTTCTTTTAGCTCATGAGCTCCTGACTCAAGTCTCCCAGCGAAAGCAGAATTTTTTCTTAGGGCTCCTAAATTACAGAAACTATCACCTTAACCCAGCAAGCTGTTCCCCACAGGTTATCTACCCCAAGTAAAATACCTTGTCATTTTGTCTAACTTTGCTTGTCACAGGATCTCCTGAGACAAAGAAGCTTCTAGTTGCTTTTTGCATGAACTGTTTGAAAACTAATCCTTCTTCTTAATCCTCCTTGGGCAAGAAGATAACGACAGCTATTCTAACTCAGACAGAGGTCCACCTTCACAGAAACCCTGGCTCCAGCAACAGACAATAATAGATGCTAAGAAGAACTGTAAGGGCAGACAAGCATAAGGCAATCCTTCCCCTATACGTCCTGCCAGCTTTGGGCATTCCTGAACTGCAGATTGCAGCCACATGTAATCCTTCGGATGGATGCATTAGGTGGTCTGAGCTTCCTCAGTCAGAAAGAATTAATTTTTCTTGTAGCTCTTTGAGAGCTTTCCAGCCTGTCAGCATCTTCTTTTTGGTTTGTTTTTTAAAGGTATCTAACCTGGATGAGTGTCTCAGTTTCACAGCACCTGACCCGGGCACACTATCCCTTGGCTTTCCAATGCTCCACACAGGGCAAACATTACTTTCTCCAGTTCGACCCACCACTCCTCCACCTACCTGCCCAAGAACTCTTGTTCTTCTAGCTGCCACATCACAAATCAACTTTGTATCCAGTCAAGTACCATCACTGATTCAAATATTCCTCCAGGCAACTAGTTAGAAAAAAAATGTCCCGTTCTCTAGCCTTTGATGTGTAGCATACACCCAGAGAGCTTAGATAGGTTTAACCCAGCTGTAATAGAACCCTGCTGGGAAAGCAGAGCTCACTAAAGTTACCCGTCCAATTCACCCTGCTGAGCAAATCCACCGTTTCTACACAAATCTACATAAACCTAAGCCCATCACCCCCCATAGAAAAGAATTTGCTTGCAGAAGTTCAAGAACCCAATTGTTGATCAAAATACAGACTAATACTGGAGCAGAGAGAAATCTCTGCAATACCCAGGAAATTCTAAAAGCAGATTTCCCATTTCCAGTTAACAGAGATCCAAGAGCCCGTTTTTAATCTGTTTAATATGAGCTAAACTGATTTTAAAAGAACTGTCAACTAAGGCTCTTGGAAAAGAAGTTAAGCTATTGTGGGATTAAAGTTACAGTCCCTCTCATGATTTAATAAGTAGTTAAAAAAGACAGGAAACCAAAGGAGTTTCCCTGTCAGAGGAAGGTTATCAGTGAGATCTGCCAAGAATTTGTTCAGCAACCTGTGCTGTTCAACATGTTCACATAAGATCTATGAAGAGGAATATGTCTACGAGTGGCAAATTTTATTATTAAAAAAATATATTAATCACAGTCAAATTCAGAAAAGACTGCAAAAAGTAACAGCTCATGCACTCCCAAGTAACTACACAATATCTTAGACATCAATAAATATCAAAACCAACACAAAATATTCTAATTACATAAACACAACAGGATCCAAATTAGCCGTTATCACTCAGGAAAACTTTGGAAACATAGCAGGTCAGTTCAGTATTTAGTATCAAGCAAAAAGGCAAGTACAACCTTTGGAGTGATTAGGAAAGAAAATACGCATCACCGTTTTGTTGTTGAATGTTGCAGGCAGTTCTGATTCCCACATCTGAAAAAGGAGACAGAATGACAAAAAGGACAACAAAGATGATCAAAAGCATGGAGCAGCTTCCATATAAGGAGAGACTGAGCAGAGTAGGACTTCGGAGGGACAAAGAAACAACCAGGGGGAAGATACAGAAAATTTAAGAAATCTGAAACATGACATAGCATCAAGATGAAAAACCTGGAATAATCAGCTACTATGTCTTACAACACAGGAACAACACAGCACCCACCAAAGCTACAGAAAATTCTTCTATGCCAGTTCAAGGATACTGTCACTGGATGTAGAATATTTTAAATAACATTTAAAATGCATACTTAAATTGTAGAGCTCACTGCTCTGGGATGTCATGGAGACTAGAAACATAAACAAGTTAGAAGAGGGATTATATAAATTAATGGAGAATAGATATAGTTGAGATCAGATGATTAGATACAACTCCTGGCCAAGGAGTGCCCTGAACTGATGATGGTCATAAACTGGGAGTCAAATAAGGGGGAGGGAGAAACAAAACCAAACCCACCACATTATACATGCCCTGTTTCTTACAGTCCTCATTAAGCATCTGCTTCTGGATCTTGTCAAAGACCGGATACTGAGCTACACAGGGCTTTGCAATTTGCCCCAGGATGACATTTCTATTTAAACTTCTTATTTTATGGTACATTTATAGGTTTTGTTTTTAAATATTAAGACTCTAACTTTAGCCCTGCCTCATCACGTATTTAGGAAGCCAGAAACCTAACCTCACTTACTATTTCTAAAGGCATTATCTATCATATTAACATTTAGATACCATCTGAATCCTGACAGCGCAGCACAAAAGTTAATGCACAACACGGCAGCGAAGCAAGTATCACCCTCAGCAAACGGAAAAACTGAAGCAAAGGCCAGAGCCACGGTGCACAGAAGTGGCAAAATTGAGTTTAATGCACCAACAGTCCTTCTTCCAGGAACAGCTCTTCCCTGTCTGCTAGACGTTTGACGGAAACTTCTCACTCAGACGCCGACTGAACAAAACAGATAGCGTGTTTGCAGTACGTACAGCTAAGCGTTGGGTAGCGTTCAACAGAGCTGCTATTGCTAAAAGTAGGTCAGGACCGTCCGTTCTAACCAGGGAGAAAGGAAAGCTAAAGCACACCAGACTATTTGGCCAGGTATTACAGAAAACCTTCATCTGGGATTTCATCACTACTTCAAACAGACATGATTCATATTTTACCGGCCTCCACCTCAAACACGGCACGCCTTCCCAACCGCACTGCCCTCCCTATCATCGGGGGCACCTCTCCCCAGCCTCAGCCAGGTTCCCTGTTCCCGGCTTTGGCTCCACAGGCTACCAAAGCCGGAGTCCTGCTCTGTGCTAGCTGCCTTAGCTATTCCGTGTTGATTTCTGTAAAGCAGAAATGCCCAACTGTTTCATCCAGAAACAGCCCGGACAGCACACTATCTTCTCACTGTAATCGCTTCTGCCTTAGAGATTATTTTCCTTGGCAGAGTGCCCTCCAGAAGGGAGGGAGGAGACCTCCTGCAACCAGCACATGCTTCCCACAGGATGGCTCCATGACCCCTAACCAAGCTCTCACGTCCCAGAGGCAAAGGCCACGCTCCCAAGGCAAGTCCTTTTGCATCTAGCCTGGCCTTGGAGTAACCTAGCAAGAGAGAAAAGGAGCTTCCAATGTCCTGTGAAACTCCTGTGAAAGGAAGCCAGTCCTACACTTGCACTCCAAGAGGAAACCATGGTCTCCATGCCAGCATCAACCCTGGAAGATTGCACAGTGGTAGGGAGAACAGAGAGACCTACCACAAAAGGAGTTCATGCTAGCAGTGTTACAGACCACAAGCAGACACACAAGGACCACATCCTGAGCTCCACCATCCAGTTGTCAAGATGCAAATCAGAACCGTTAAACGCTGGAGCCTGCCTTGAATAAATCCTTTTGCTCTGCAGACACTGAGCAGTGCAGGGTGCTCTGGCCTGTCAAAGAACTGCATTTCCTTGACACCCCAGAAGCCTTCAATTTTAGTACCACAGCAGCTCTATAAAGAATTAATGCATCCTGGGTGGACAGGAAGGAATTCTTCTCCTTGGAGTTTTCCTTAATTTCAAATAAAATTCACTTTTCTGCCCTCCCCAGTAATCTTCTGAAGAACCATACATCTTGACAGCAGTTTGACAGTCGTCTTCTATCACTCCAACAGTGTCAGCAGTTCTGGCTACAGCCATGAATACAGGCAGTAACATGCAAATAAATTTAAAGCAATGCAACCACATAAGTAGCATCTATCCTCTCCCACCCAGAAGAGACAGCAAAATCAACAGAATTCCACATCACTACCACAATCTGCTTGTGGTTTGCCTTCAAACCAAGTTGGGGTATATTCTATCTTGTATTACTCAACTCATTTTAAAGCATTATCAGAAATGAAGCTTTGATCAATTAATCTTCCATAAATTAGTGCCTAAGCCTGGAAGGCTATTAGTAGTCAGCTACAAACTATTAGGCTCAATATTCTGGTAATTAGATTACACAGGTCTGCTAGATAATGATCCAAGTTGAGGTGGCCAGACATTTTCTTCCACCTCTGCAAGCCAATACCAATATTTTCATAAGGCCAAGAACAGATAGCAACACACCATGTTCAGAAAGCCTGGGGACCTTCCCAAGTTGCTCGTAACATGTATAATACACAATAGCTCCCACTGCACTACTGCAGAAGACTGAATAGGCTGGATGCAGACTTGAGAGCCAGGATCAACTTCACACCAGTCTCAACAGCTCCGACCAATGCCCCCCACCCTGCCTCGGCTGGGATCTTTGATATACCATGTTTCCAAACATGGTCCAACACATAATGGTGGCACAGGAACCATCCATGAAGGGGGCTCAAGGTGCATGTGGACAAGGAGCCACAGGCTGGCAGCAGCAATGCAGCATACTCTTCCAGCCTACAGGCATAGCCCTCCATCCCAGACATTGTCCACACTCAGAAGTTCTTGTTTCAAGGATAAAGAAGCACCAGATTTGAGCACCAGACTGCATACGAACAGGAGTAGGACGACTACTACTGTGCATGGGCCATCAGTCAATGCTCTTCATTCATACCACTGTGGGTCCACAACCTGGAGGAGTGAAAATGGGCAACATGAAAATTAAGCAGCAAAGGAAGCAGAAGCTAGGACACTGCAAGATTTGGTACTTGGAAGAATAAACCATCTGGAGCAAGCATTCTCCAGTCACTTTGTTAACAAGCAGACATCTAGTCACACCTTAACCAGAGCGAGGAATTTTATTACAAGACAAAATTCACCATAAGAAATTTTAACACCATCAAGTGGTTTTGCAACACAAGCTTCTGTTCTTATCTGTACCTTCAGATGGAGGAGATCATAACTTTCTCTGGCAAAATATTTGAGCTCCTGGTCCTGTTCAGGGCTGAGAAAGCTTCTTTGGTGCTGTGCTAAAGGCACCAAGGTTCAGAACTGGTTATCAGTCCATGGCAGCCATGAATTTTAAAGGCTTTTCGGTTGAGACTGTTCTCCATCTGGTTTGCTACCCTCCCACCTTCACAGTCTGACAGCCACTGGCTGGGCAGGACCAACTCGCTCTTCCCTTTGCCTTTCAGGGAAGCCCAGACCTTCACCCTAGGGCCACAGAGATGCACTAACAGGTCTGCTGCATAAACTGCAGTGCTAGTCTGAAATGCAAACTGCCATGAGCAGGAATTGCAGCCAGTATAACTGGCTGACTGTTGGCATTTCAAGAGAATGCTACCTTGCCAGGGTCACCCCTGGGCAAAAGCGCCCAGGAGACAGGAAAACCAGATTTAGGGTAGTTTGTTAGGAATAGTACTGAGAGTTTTACATCTGAGTGGCTGCTCTTCTGTTGGAAGGAACAGCTAGACAGAGCAGAGAGGCTGGTAAGGGGAACAAAGAAAACGTACATCTGTGCTGAAAGGATAAACTGCACAGATCTGTTTGCAGACTGTCCCAGTTCCAGGCACCCTTCCTCAGTCATTTTGAGCTATATACTCACACGACCGAGACTGTGCCTTCCTCTGGGAAAGGAAACGGTTCAACTCTGCCACAACACGGGTAACTGGCCCAGGTTGCCCAGAGAGGTGGTAGATGCCCCGTCCCTGGAAACATTCAAGGTCAGGTTGGACAGGGCTCTGAGCAACCTGATCTAGTTAAAGATGTCCCTGATCACTGCAAGGGGGTTGGACCACATGACTTCTAAAGGTCCCTTGCAACCCAAAGATTCTATGATTCTAACTAATCAAAACCCCACAACAAATGTGGCTCAGACAGCATTCTTCAGACATGTATGTGGACCAAACTGAACAATCGGCCACCTAATGTCAATCCAGGAGGCCACAGTGGGGCTGACACAAGTTTAGTATCATAAAAAAGTTTTAAATTAAACCTTCTCAGGGCTTAGTGGGAAATACACTAGTTGAAATCATGGACCAGCCAGGAACAGAAAAGATCATACAGGCTAAAGACGGGTTCAAACTAAATCCAGTTTGGACAAACTATCTGGAGAACAGCAGACAGGCCACACATCAAGATGACAGGGGAACAAGCAACAGGAATGGAACTTAAGCCCACTCCATCTAGTCCCAGTCTACCCCAACATGACCCTTGTCCTAATCCTGTATGTACTCTACCTGGCTTCTTGTCTCAGCCCCAGGCCTGTCTGTACTCCTCATAGCTGTAAACTGAGCACGCAGCTTCTCAGCCAGTCCACAGAGTGGCTTTCACTGTAGAATATGAGATGCAGACAAGTTAGTTTCTGTATCCTTGCAAAGGGGATATAGCTCCCAAAATACATCAACTCAGTTGTTTTCCGTCATAAGAGTCCAAGAATATACATCATCTTTGTTCTGCTACTGGTCAGCTTTCCATAGCTGTTCCCCAAGGACCACAGCAGCAAAGTTAGTCAACAAAAGGTTAAAAACGGACATTACCTAACAGCAGAGACCATGTCTCTAGGGACAAAAAGACAGATAGCCCAACATTGTTCTCTTCCTTCTGAAAGAGAAAGGAAAGTTCAAAGGAACAACTAGGGCTGTTCTGTACTATGCTCCCTGCAGATTTGGGTAAGCATCTAAAACCAAGTGCAAGACCAGACTTTCAAGGGTGAAGCATCTGGAAGTGAGCCCTATTTTCGAGTTATTTTTAAATGTTTCAGACAAGACCTAAAATAAGACCAGTGTTTTGAGTACTTCTGAAGAGTATGAACCTCACGTAGGCCATGACATTTTTAGTTGGAAAACCCTTTAGAACAGGGATTGTACTGTTTATATATCTGCTTATCACCCGTTTTAGCTCAAATTAAGTTACAGTCCATTACCAGGCAAGAAACAACCTTTTAAAGGGAGGAAATTCACACAAATAAGATACAGGCTATCAGCAGTAAGACAGTCTCTGTAACTCAGTAAAACACCTACCATCTCAGAGCAGCAGGAACAGTATATGCCACAGAGAAAGGGAGAAAATTAGTTTCTCTGCTTATAATATTTGCCTTCACACCATCCTTCCTAGCTGTATAGCTTCCAGAAATATCCTCTACATCTCTCTTCAAACTCAAGTCAACAGTCTGCAGATTCCAACAGCCCACAGGCAATACCTTTAGCAAGTAAGAGGTGCATGCAGTACATCACAGGCAGCACAGAACCAACCTAGAACACAAGCTGTGCCAGCCTCTGTTTTTACAAGTTTTATTTGTATCTCCTCTCCTGCTCCACGCTGACAAACCAGGTTGCGGTCATCTGGCTCTGGCAATACTACAAGTATGAAGTAAGTGCATAGTAGCACTTTACCTCCCTGAATACTCTCCCAGGCTTCAACAATGTGCAGCTCAGGGATTTCTTAAGATAGAGGTGGTTTCCATGCATTTAGTAACCCTCAATAGCTCCTTCTTCTATGGAACTGCCCTGTGTCCTCAAATACACACAGATGTTTGGCATTCACAACATCCTGTGGCAGGAAGCTTCCCAGGTTAACTGCACACATCAAGGAGTAAGTCATTACTTGTTTTTAAGCTTACTACATGCTGGCTCCATTCAATACCTATTAATACTTGTAATGGAAGAGGCAAAAAAAGGTTGCTCCCCTTCTAACCTTTCCATGCCATTCAGGATTTGAAGATAACTATCACTCATTTCTTTTCAGGTGAAAGAGTCCCAGTTTATTCAGTTGCTCCTTGTATGGAAGGTAATCCTCACCTCCGGTCACTGTTGCTGCTGTTCCATTTCTAGTAACTGAAGATACCTTTCTTAAGGTGCAATGGTTTTCCCAAAGCTGTAGAAAACTCAACATCCAAAAAAGCTGGAGAAACTAGTGTGATGGTTATTAAATACAGCAGGGATTCCCAACTGCTATACTGAAGTTCCATTCAGGTAGTTCTCTGTTAAAATATTCAGCCTAACTTCCTAATCTGAGTTTGCTCAAAAGCAAGTTTACTTTCAAGCCACAGCATCCAGCTACCTTTTCTTCCTCCAGAATACCGTGTATTTTTCAAAAACTTTCTATCCCTGTTAGGACTTTGAAAATACAAATTACCTTATACTTGATTTAGCCTGGCCTGATGAAGGCTATATCCCTCATGACAAAGGTTGCATGCCAGAATTTTATTCTGTCTTATGTTCTTTATGAATATCTTAATCCATCAATTTTTTCTCCTCAAATATGGGCACGGTATTTAGTGATTTCCTGATGCTATATAAAACAACAATATCCTTACCAGATCCTGTCCTCCTACAGAGTCACAGAAGAATAATTTGGTTTGGACACTGTTTTTATCAGAAAGTCAGCCCCTATACTGCTTAAAAAGGAGTGGAGAGAAGAGGAAGGAACAAGTAACACTCTCCTAGGTAACAGTGAATTTCTACTCTGGCTGCACAAGAATGAAATAGAGCACGACTCCGATAATAACCGTAACTCACATTTCAGAAGTTCATTTGTTCAGCCACGATCTTTTGCACTTAAAGGTACTAAAAAGCATGTCCTCTAGTGCACTTCTGCTGGAGCACTTTTTCAACAGGATCTGGATAGAATCAGTTTAATATCTCAAAGAATACAACATACAGACTTCCGTCCTCCTGACGGTATTTTATTTTTTATGTACCCTGAAAGCATGGATCCAGAAGAGACTGGCCTGAATTCAAGTCACCTCAAGTACTTACTCATTCCCTATTTCAAACAGCCTTGATTTAGTGGTTTTACTTGAACCACCCAGAGCAATGCAAAGCTGAGGAAACCAGACTGGCCAATCTTTGTACATGTGTTATATGTACTCAGGATTTATTCTTGGAGGCTCCAGATTGAAACAGGTTTTCCAAAAACTCATTCTTTACCATCTAAGAGTTCAATCCAGGTCTACTATCAAACTGAAACCACATGCACACATCAGCACACCCAGAGAAGTCTGGGCGAGGGGTTGCTGTCTGGCTTTGTTCATTGTTTTTATTTCTGCTGAGCCCTCCTGCTGCTGTATCTGCAAGTCCAACAAGCAGACATCCTTCTGATGAAGGGCTCCTGTACTCCCAGTGCTCTAACGTGATACTCATCTCTCCAGTGCAAGAATCGGTGACTCATCTAAATCAGCACCTAGAGTCCAGGTGCCAGGGTTTCACTCCCCAACCAGAAGTTCATGCAGATCTGCAGATCTCCAGCAGCTCATTCAGTTTGGGATCTCTGCTGTACCACCCTACATTTGATATTCAAATTCCCGTATTCAAATTCCATACATTCACTTACAGAGTGCTTTGCCAGGCACACTGAAATAGGAATTGTAGCTATCCTGTTTAACAGGAAGCAGCCTGAAAGGAGAACTCAGTTTCAGGGAGACATTTCTTCAAGGGTCTATAGCTGTCAACACCACAGAGCTCAGCCAGCACAAAGCAGCTCATCACACTCTATGGTGACTGACAGCCAGATAGGAACATCACTCCTGCTCCAGGAGACTGTCTTCAGATTGGCAACACTCACCAGCCCATTTCTTACCATACATCACCATCAGAAAGTAGCTTTTTTGTTTTGTTTCCATCTGTACATTAAACTCATTCTCTTGTACAGAAAATCTGAAGTTTAAAAATTATTTTTTACATTGCAACAGAGGTGGAAGTGCAGCACCAGAGATGCCAAGAAGACTCTTGCAAAAGGTGTACAGTGGCCTGACTTCAGCACCACTGCAACCACAGATCCCAACCAGTCCTTCAAGAAATGGGTGTGCAGCTGGGGAGTAGAACCAAGACAAAGACAAAAATGACAAGCAAATACACAGGCAACTTTTGGAGTACAAACATCTGCTTACAACAGAACTCTACAGATCAAAGCTTCTGTTGAAGAGATGCCGTCCATCCTTCACAGGGTTTCTCTACATAAAGGGAATGCTCCCTTTGCAAAGAGAACATGTGCATATTCTCACACACAGCCACTCACTCTTTCCAGCAGACCACGTGCCTAGTGAACCCACTTGCCCAAGTAATCACAGGTGGTAGAGTTCGTCAGGTGGGTTCATTATGCAGCAGCATCAAGAAGCTGCCCAGCATTACACTGGCCACACAAACCGAGATGATCAGGAACACAGAGGAGCCCAGTGGCTGCAGCAGTCCATGGGCATCCCAGTGCCAACTCCCGGCGCATTTTGCTTACCATCTGGACTCTTGGGAACGTTGAGATACCTTCATTTCTCTTATTGAAGAGCGTGCCTCAAGCTGGAAAAAACAACATAACATGAAATGCAAAGACTATTTTTCCAATAAATTAAATCCCTGTTGCACTTGACTCCCGCTGTGGTTCCCTTCCCCCTGAGAAGACAAGGTCTGGCCAGCTGCACAAAGTCCAGGCAGCCCTGGGAAAACAATGGAATCTTTTTCTTGCCAGAACGAGCCTTCCCGTTCACCCTTCTAACCATGGCACAGAGGACACCCCCAGTGTGTCTGCAGGGGAGAGGAGTCTGTTGGCATAGCAACAGTACACCCTAACTCTCTGCTAATGAACAGGGATAAAATGTTTTGTTCTCATTAGGAAAAATACAGACACATTCCTGATTGGTGAGTAATGTCTCTGCCTCTGGGAGATTAGCTCAGAGCTGTGCAGCCTGAAACAGCCTCAATTCAGCCCACTGCAGTGCTTCCCTTGAACAGCACTCTCCAAGGACTGCACGTCTCTCAAGGGCAAGCCTACAGAGCCTTCTGTAGCACTTCGCCTTCAGCCCTGAGACAGCTCAAGGCAAGAATAATGAGAAGAGGCTTGACAGGAGCAAACCAGAACAGGCACAATAGGAACACACCCCCTGTCCCCGCAGGAGCAGGGTAGAAAAGCCAGCTCTCGCTGCTGCATTCGCTGCACCTGGGTCCCAAGCTACAGCCACAGCAGGCAAGAGTTTCTCTTTGTGCATCAATTGCAGGTTTGCCTCACACAGGGCTCCAGCTCTCCCTGCAGCCACATTTCCCATTGCTGGACAAGTAACTGGACAGAGCAAAGAGCTGCAGTATACTGGAAAGCAGATCTCAGCAATCATTAAGTGCCTGGGTGCTAACAACCGAACAAGGGCTGCTGCCTGCTAGTCTTTATTAGGATTTTGGCATCTAACAATCAGCAAGATTCACCAGGAAGGAATCTCTATATACTTCGGTGTTTGCAGAATATTTGCACAGACACTGCTGTTTCAGCTCATGTCTGTATCTAGGTGCTGACCCAGGCTACTCCCTTGGTCTTGCAAGAAGTAAAGCCTCTGCCCCACACAGGCATTACTGCTTCCCAGACCTTGCCTCCAGATCCTTCTGCCACAGGGACCAGCACAGCAACTGGGAGGATCACAGCCTTTGCAAAGAGGATCCAGGACGGGAGCAATGCCAGAGATTCCATATACAAACAAAAATCCAGTCTCCAACCACACATTTGCCATGCATTTTGGCATAACCTGGTCTGCACAGTGCAAGCGCAGCCCCGCAGAATTTAACTATGGAATTGCACTCCAAGCCCATGGTACATCTCTCCTTTTTGCTACTCCTGGGTCCCATTCATGCACACCAGTTCACCTTGCCTTGAATTCAGAAGTTGTTGAGACTAGGGACTGCACACCTTAGTCCTCAGACAGAACTTCAGAGAGTATTTCCAGGAGCTGAACAGGCACTCTAACTCCCTTCTCCCTCTGTGGGGAAATTTGTGCTCGCCAAGATTAGTACCCTGCACAGAGATACACACAGCTCCAAAGCAAACTGGGATGTGGCAGAGCTCTCCCAGCCCCCTGTACTGCTGATGGAGAAACGGTAGGATTCAGGCTCCGAGGCAGCCGTGGGCTGTGCTCTGAGCACCCGCTAACTCCCTTCCCCGGCCCTCAGACTTTCAACCTGCTCTTCTCCCTCTTCCCGCTCCTCAGGGCTTCAAGCAGCTCAATTCAGCAGCTCAAAATGTGCAGGAGGAGAAGGTGGAGTCAGCATCAGGAAAGAAGGGCCCTGCTAACTTACACCTCTGACAAACTTGTGCGTCCTGTAGGGAATGACACTCCTTCAAATGTTGCTGCTCTTGCTCAGCCACAAAACCCATATTATGCTAACCTGTGCTGTGATCTGCTCACGGAACTGCTGGGACCTGATTTCTGCTTTACATCCTTCCAGCTGAGAAATAGTTTATTTCAGTCCCCTAGGCAGGAATTCAATTGCCTGCAAAGCCATCTTGGTCTGCCTAAAGGAGGGAAATGAGCCCGTGATCTTACCCAGCAGGCAGCCGAGCAGCGGCAGACCCTGGCCTTTGCCAACAGCCCCTGCCCAGCCTGCGGTGAAGCTCAAATCCCTCCCAGCTCAACAGAAGGCCAGAGGGGCCAGGGTGCTGTTTTCCAGCCTCCAGGCATTTCACTTGTTCCAGGCGAGATCCCTCCCCCAGCCCTGGTCAGAAAGGAAAAGCCGTGGGAATGGAGCTCAACACCCCGAGGTAGGCTCACCCCAGCCGACGAGGAGCGCTTAACTCCCTCCGCGCCGGCAGGCAGCCCTCCGCAGAGACCACCGCCGCCGGGACACCTGGCAGGCAGGCCCTCCAGCAAAGGGTTACAGCTCCCAGACCGGCCTCATCCTGCTCCCCAGCCCGCTGCTCCCCCACGTCGAGAGGCGCTGGCCGGGGACGGGGCTGGCCCGCAGCAGAGCCCACAGCACCACGCCACGAGCGGGGCACGGCCGAGGGCAGAACTGCTGCTCACCCGCCACAGGCCCTTGCGCTTTCCCAGGACGCCCGTCGCTCCTGCTGCCCTACCTTTCAGTGCTTCCATCCTCCGCCAGCACACAGACAGAAAGCCGCAAGAGGAGAGCACTCTCTCCATCTTTCCGCGCTCTCAGCAAGTCCCGGAGGCTGCCCGCTTAACAGAAAGGTATCTTCACCACCGCGTCAAACCACGTTTTCCTCCTTTTGCTCTGCACGCTGCTGCGCGAAAGCTGCACTGCCGTGCAAAGCAGCCCTCACACCGCGCAGGGCGTGCGCACGGCCAGCCATCAGCCGGCATGTCAGGAGTTAAGTTAGCATTTCCATTCTCCTGACCTGCACCAACACTGGCTGAATATCGAGCTATTCTTTGCAGCTTGATAAAGCATGAGAAAGCTGAAGGCCTCACACACTCCTCTTTTCACAGCTTGGCGCGCTGCCCACAAGCTGTCACTCCCTGGCACCCAGGGCAAAGAGAGAGAAGGCGGCCAAGCTGCAGCCAGCTGCAATGAATCACTCGCTCCCCCCGGTCCCCTCCTCCCCAGGGAGCCTGGATCCCTCCTTCCGGCACGAGGATAATGTCTGCCTGGCTACGAGGGCTTCTTTCACAGAAAACGCCATCCTTTTTGAGGCGGGGAGGAGGGGGGCTCCTGTTGCAAAAGCTGCTGCCACAGAAAAGGGCACAGCAGGTCCCAGCACGACCCAAGAATGAGGGTTTCTGCTCAGCAGCTGGATGGGAACTCTCTCCTGCAAGCGATCAGCACAGACACCACTTAAAAATCTGATGTTGGCCATTTGTCTAAATTGCAAGAAATTCTGGAGGACGGCTCAGGCACAGAATATGATTTGAAGGATACCGCTTATCACTTCATGCCCCACTCATGCAATATTTATTTCAGGGACATATACCCACTGCAGTCCCTCCCTAGCCCCCCTTCTCCCCCTCACTACAACATCTAGCCCAATTACCACGTCTATCCAAGCCCTTCCAACCACCACTACCATCACCTCATGTTTATTTTGATGGGTTCCACCATACAAACTGCTTTCCTACATTAGAGTTCATTCTGTATTTTTAACATGAAGCAGCAGAAGGAAACACATCTAAATCTCAGCGTTAGTGGAGTCTAAGATGAAAAAAGCAGCTGAGGTGGCACAGGAACACCAAGGTCATCACATGCCTTCCTTGTGCTACAGGCCTGAGTTTGGAGAGCAAAGCCTTTGCAAGGTCAAAATGTCAGCTGTTTGCTTTCTGAGGAAGGGGATATTCATCGATAAAACACATACAAACTCAGCCCCTCACCATCAACCTAAGCATGAACTAACTAGTGGCCCATGGGTCTGCATGGCACATGGGATATTTCCATCCACTCCTTTCTGTCTCCTGCACAGAAAGGTGTTCGCTGCCTGGCAGACAGTCCTTGCCCAGTCTCATCTCTCCCCCACTACAGAAAAAGGAGCTGCAAACTGCAGTTTTACTGGGAGAAGGGTTTAACCCCAACTCCAGCGAAGGCAAAGTCTCACTGCCTCCAAGGAGAGAGGAGAGGTTGCCTTCCCAACAGCACATGCTGCCACCGCCAGCATCCCTCTTCTCCCACTGGCGAAACTGTAACCTTCCCTACCCCAGCGCCTCACGTCCCTGAACAGCCATACAATCCTGTCAACTCCCCTCTCCTCCGTACGGCAGCCATTTAGGCTCCAAGTTCAGCATGCCTGTCCGCTAGTAGTGACAAATTCAGTCAGTGCCAGTACAGGATTATACAGATTTCTCTTATCTCTCCCTGCACTGCAGGGGTGATGAAGGAAGAGTTGCACAGTTCCCACCTGGCAGCCAACGCATATTCAAACAGTGAGAAACTCATCAACTTTATTTGGGTCACTCAAGCAATCTACAGAGGATTTCTTTTATTACTGTTGTTTGAGTTTTCAGGGGGTTTGTTTTCACAAAATCTACAACAGCACAAAACAAAATGTAAATTATGAAAAGAAACAAAAGAAACTTTTTTTTTTTTCCCCCAACAGAAGTGGGGAGGACCTTCACTACTCCTAAAGTTACTTGCATCACAAACTAAACTGAGTCTTAAAAATGTTCCTTCAGGGACACAGGCTGTCAAGAATCACAAGTAACCACATTCAATGACATTTTATCAGATACTCTGTCAAATGACACATAACACATGGATTTATCTGTTAGGATACACTTACAGCACTTTGTAAGGTTTCTCTTGCACTCCTATATAGTCTACATCAATAAATGCCTCCTCCACAACACCTGCAGCTACAAAACTAGTATACTGAAAAGATTATTACACTGAGCATGCATAAGTTAGCAAGCTCTGGACCTCAGGTTACCCCTTGTGCAAATTAAATACAACACAGTCCCTAACTGTACATACAGACACAGTTTCGCTGTGGGAGTGGCAAGCTCATTCAGCATCACCCTCTTCTGCCAGAAGGATCTCTAAATGCAAAGCTTAGTAGAAACAGTTAATATCCTGAGCGTGGCTCTGAGCCATCTGAGCTCTATATGTAATATAATCGGGTTCATAATGCTCAGAATAGCACTCTGGAGTCCTAGTACAGACTAAGACCTCACTGTATCAAGTGTTGTGTAGATAGTTGTAGTGGTGCCATTTTCTCTTCTGTAAAATTACTGAGCACCATATACAGGAACCAACCATAACCCTTATTTTACAGAAGTTAGGACACAGGAGAGCAATGTATACTTTTCAAATGTCTTTTTTTGGCAGCTAAATCAAGTTAGTATTTTCACAGACACACTGGGGGGAGGGAGGGGAACACTGAGGTTACTCTCTCTCTGGAGCAGACAGGCAAAAGCCCAGTTCAGCCAAAGCTCACTGAGGCTCTTTATGCTCCCGTTCAGTGACAGAGGTCACTTGTCGAAGGCTGAACCAGATCTGGTACTGGGCTGCCTGCTAAGCACGCTGGCAAAAGGATCTGAGCGATACCCCTCTCTGCAGTTGTTTGCGTTTCTTTGGGAACACCAAAGGCCTGGAGTCCATCCCAATGCTGCTTGCATTGCCTTTGCTAAAAACATGCCTTTTAGCTCCAAAGTAAAATTTGCCTTAAATTCCTCATGCTCTGAAAAAAGGAAGCCCGTACACAGGATCTATCAAGAAGGTAATCGCTTGTATTTCCCAAAACACTTCATTTATGCAAATTCTAATTCTTTTGGCACCGCTTTCAGGATATTTTCCTACTATGAATACAGGTTAGATCCATGTTTGAGCCGAGCATCCTGTGATCCTCTTCAGGGTCACACTGCGTGGTGGGTGCTGCAGCCTGGTCATAATTCCCAAGCATCCAGCAATCACAGCTCTTCAATTCATTGATTTTTTTAAGAGGCATCAGGTCACACTGTCTGGCTTTCAGCTGATCACAGTTCATGAGCTTTCTGCACATTTCTGGCTCAGGAACTGTATGCGTTTGAAGTGAATAGAGACTAGATGCCTTCTGGCAAGATGCCTGAGCCAAAGGCCTCAGGAGAGAAATCCACCATTTCCTAGGCTGATACAAATGGACAGGCATCCCCTCACTTCTACTCCCTGTTTGTGAAAAGACTGAGGGAGCTGGCGATTACAAGGGGGAAAGGAAGACCTGTAGGGTCCAACACAGTTGCAAGTGGTGCACTCAAAGAAATTTCTTGCAAGAGGAAAGAGAAGTAGACAGCAGAGTACTTAAAGAGGGGAGCCCTCTGCAGAAACAAGACATACCACTGCAGAATAATTTCTTAATATAGGTTGCTCCTTAAGACCTGCACTAGCCTGAATGCCCTGATGCCATGAAAGAAAATGCTTTATGATGGGGAGCAGGAAGGGGTTATGCATGGGCATGAGCAGGAGGAGGCTATGTATGAAGAAGGATATTCTCCTCCCAGCTAAAAAAAGCTGTGGTTTTCAGCACTGTTTTGCCTTTCCTCTACTGTGTTGTTTCCCAGCTGAGAGGAATCCTGTCAGCCCATTGTACAGCCTCTGATCGGAGCCTGTCCTGCCTGCTGCCCCTGGCATGGGGCTCCCCGGGGACTGCTCGAAGGGTAAGGGACAGAAGCAAAAGGAGGCACTAGAAATGTGCCAGCACATTCTCTGGAGCTCAACAGAAAAGTGGGGAGGCAGAAAGAGAAACTTTCACAAAGCTGTTTCTTAAACCAGATTTACAACGATGCAGTGAAATAGGGTAGGGTCATGAGTGAGGGGAGATTGAACAAGTTAATAGCTAACCAGCAAGCCTGTCATGAGACAACAGATTTCCACAGGGAAACACCAAATCCAGAACTGTTGCCTGCAGACCTGCTGGGAGCTGCCACTGCCTCCACTGTTTCTGTACCCTTGCAGTCCAATCACAGCAACAGTACTACCCTTCCCCCTGAAGTCCCTGTTCCTCTAAGCGGAAGTCATACTCAAAGCTATCTTTTCTCTTTTTTGCATGCCATGAGTGATGAGGATTTAAAAATCTGAGTTTTTGAAAGTAAAGTAACTGCTGTGAAAACGTTACTGGAGATTTTCACCAGAAAAGGTGAGAAGAGCCCTCCAACTTCTTGAAAAGGTACTGAGCACAAAAGCAATCCGGTGCAGAGCTGCAGGGACAGCAAAAATGGAAGTCCTGCTGCTGTGGTCGACATTCCCAAAGTTGACCGGGGGAAAGAGGATGAAGCTGGCTGCTGCTTTACCTGTAGTCACTCAGGAGACAAGCTGTCCAGACCTACAAAAATTCCAGTGGTCTCATAAAGAGCAGCTTCTAGGAGGAAGATTTTTCACGAGAATATTCTTGTCTGTTGGTTGAATAACTTCTTTGTTCCAGACTACAGCTAAAAAAAATAGCATCTTCCTGCTATTGCTTTGCCATTCAAGACATTGTCATTGTCACCCTTCAGATGTGCAAGCATAAGAGACAGCAGCAGCTGAGCTGCAGTAATTAGGAGGGAGAGATCTGCAGTCCTTGTCTCACATCTTTCTGTTAAGATGCCGTTTACACTTTGGCAGGTTTAACAGTCCCCAGTGAAAACAAGCCATCTGCATCTACTCCAGCAGGCCATCCTCATTTCTGAGCCCTTCAAATGATTCTGGAAAAATCAGCGTTGCCTCCCTTACCTTGCTTTCTATCAGGTCCAAATGCAGTCACAAAACCATTACTGCTCGTATTTACAGTAACACAGGAATACTGGCTCTAGAACTGTTCACAAGACAGCTACTTCAAAAAAATGTTTCCCATTTTATTCAAGTGTCTACGGACTTCAAAGTTACACTGCTTTCTGTACTTGCAGCAGGGAAGCTAAGGAAGACAGGACCAACCTCATTCAATGCTATTCAGAAGCACCCTTCCTGAGGAAAGCCAGTAACTTTTGGAGAGTCTCTGCAGACTTTGCTCCCCCACTTTGCACGCTGAAGAATGACTGGTTGGTAATCCTCTTTCACTCAGTGAGCACAGACCCAAAGGTTTTCATCCCTGTGAGCTCAGAAATTTCCATTTCCATTTGAGAAAGACGTTTTCCTGGCAGTTCTCAAAAGATGCATTTGTAAAATAGGGAACAACCTCAAGGAATGCTAAAGCAAAGGAAGAAAGCTGTACGTGGACAGTCTTTCTCCCTCAGCCAGGAAAGGAAATTCCTTCTCAGCACCGATGCCCCATAAACACAACCTACTCTGCAACTACTAAATACTTGATCAACACAAAGGCTGCCCACCCTACCCTGTACAAACACCCAACATTTTCATAAGTGTTGGTTTCAGATCAGCTGGGGCAACAGCCACCAAAACCTCAGAAGAAAGAAAAAGTGCAGAAACACGTATTTGTGTGTGTATGCTAGACAAGAAAGGAAAATAAGGGGTGCATGTCAGATGGCTAGGACAAATTACAGAAATGTGAAGGTATTGTAGTTATTGTACTGCACTCACTACAGGGAAGACACACTTGTGACAGTGATTTTTAAGCCTGTAGTCCATAGACTTTTGTTGTCTGCAAAGGTAATTAAAAAAGCAAATCTATTGCCATATGTCTAAAGGAAAAAGTCTGCAAATCCAAAGACGTTGAAACTTGCTTCTTTCAAGTGCAAAACATTCAGATGGCCTAAAGCCAAGTCCCAGAAAAAAGCCCTAGTCAGTAGCTCAGGAATGCCAGCTCTTAACACAAACCAAAAGCATACAAACCCTCCGGTCTGGCAATTCATAGTATCATCTCCCACCAAAAACTCCCTTAAAACTGCACTCTTAATATTGCAGCTATCGTCCTCCTCCTCGATCCTACGCCAGGGAAACCTAACCGAAGTCTCACTTTGACACTCTCCAAAGTAGTCAGCTGAGTGAGCTATTTTCCTTACCTTGCTTTGGGGAATT
Source organism: Phaethon aethereus (assembly GCF_964289735.1). Taxonomy (NCBI): domain Eukaryota; kingdom Metazoa; phylum Chordata; class Aves; order Phaethontiformes; family Phaethontidae; genus Phaethon; species Phaethon aethereus. The sequence continues at coordinate 11,432,158 of NC_138587.1, forward strand.
CCTGCTTAGCATCTCTGTAAAGAGAAACAAGAAGGCTTCACGCTGCATCAGGCAGGATCCCTTCCATCACTCCCAGCTCCTTAGCAAAGGCATTCCTAGAGGTGCACTGTGCCCTAATAAATTAACGCAACTGCTCCAGGTTTCCCCGGCAGCTGGAGGCTGGAATTCTGCAGTGAGGGCAAACACCTCCACAGCTAAAGCAAACACATCGGCAGCGTCCACAGCTACTGTCAAAAGAGGGACAGAGAAGGTGGAGATCATAAGGCATCTGGTTGACAAAAGACAATCCAACTTAAAGATGGAAGATGGCCATGAGTCTGGCCCTGACCTAGGCATCCCTCTGTGCAGGCATGTGCTTTGCCAAAATGTTTTATCAGAGCAAAACCACAAAACTTCGTTTTTAGAGCAATGACCATCTTGCCCGTGACATGAATGGTAGTTTTGCCTTTAAGAGCATTTATTTTAGCATTTAGGGGACTCGTGTAAAATATCCTGCAAAAGTACAGAACAAAAATAGCCCAGTCTTAAACAGCTTATAGCTTAACTCTAAAATAAATGAAGACAAAAGAAACAGTACTGATCAGTATGACCAGCAGTCAGCTCAGCAGAACAAGACGACTGCTGTTTGCAGGGGTAAGGGAGGTGGGTTTTTTTTTCCCCCCCTTCTTTTTGAACTACGTAACAGAAAAGACCTGATGAAGGATTTTTGAAAAGAATTATTAGGTGGGTTGGCACACATTTATGGGCCAACCACCTCTCACACAAAAACCAAACCAGTATTTTTCAAAAGCAGCACAAGGAAACAACAGAGGCTAATGTTACCAGACAAACAGCAGCCAGAGTCCAACTTCCAGCACTAACATTTGCTAGATTGCATACAAAAAAACTAGATGGGCTGTTTCAATACCTTACTTTCAGTTGCACTTGGCAAGTAAGGGAAGGGAGTAGCCAAGGCAGGGCTGAAACAGTGACAGTAAAAGAAAAGCAAAAGAGCTGACTGCCACAAATGTTCTTACAACAGGCACAAACCCATCAATACCCTAAAAATAAACCTCATTTACTAAAACAAGGGCATCTTCCTCAGACACACACCAAGAGCTGGAGTAAATTCTCAGATTTCAACACCTCCCGCTCCCCACGTCCATGCTCTCCCACAGGGGGTTTCTGGGGAGAGCCTTCACTGCACAGATGGGAAGTAGCACAGGATAAACGTGAACAAATCCCACCCAGGGCAGAGCTGGTCTGTACTGCAAACCCAAGCCTTCAGCTTCCACAGCAGCATTTGGAGACACCACTGTAAGGCATATTTTCCTCCTTTGAAGGACCACCAGATCCCAGTCTGTAAGTAAATACTGCCTTTAAGGGAAATCCTGGTCTACCTACATGTGGTTAATAGACACACACACACCAGGCAGCTAACAGCGATGGGGGAAAGCCAGCAGACCCATCAGCAGGTGAGTGCCAGGAGCTCCCCCACCACAGATCGGATGATGCCAGTAAAAAAACTTGCAGATTGCTGTGTGAGATCAGCCTGCAGAGCTGTGTGCTGTTTGGGAAGACCCCGAGTGGCAGCAGGGCACTTAGAAGCCCTGGGTCTCAAGAAAGGAATCGCAGATGAATGTGTTAGGTGAAGGACTCGTACATATGTATACGTGGAGAGAGACAGACACAAAGGAGGGTGGGGGGAGGTTGACAGCGAGACTTGTCTCCAGGCCTTGTGCTTATTTTGACCTTTCAGTTAAAGATTCTCCGAAAAGGCACGGTTCAGCCCCAAGCCTGATTAGACGTCTTGGGAAAAACGGAGCACAAAGCATCACACATGAATGAGCACAGAGCCATAATACGATCTTGATACTCCCACCCATCCATATGGCCAAAAAAAGTGAAGTCCTTCAGTGCAAACATTGGCAGCAGCAATATGAAACTAATGTGTTAATTAGCAGACTTCGCAATCCAGCACAGGACAGAGATTGCTGATGTTGGCTATTATATAGTCAATCAGAAGCCAAACAGAACAAGTACCACGTTAGTTAACCCATTCAGAACAAAGTTAATAATTTGCTAATTGCAGGTTTCTGGAGTGAGCAGGCCAAGGTCTGTTTTCCAAACAGCTTTTCTCAGGGGTATTTTAAAATGTGTTTGGTATGGTAAGCTCTCCATCGCTTGCAACTCTTCCCCTTATTAACATTCAGTCTCAACTTAGATGTTTAGCTTAAATTCAGGGAAGCGCGCTGCCTTGCTTTACACAACGTCAGACTAAATTAACTCAATGATTTGTCTGGCCTTATAAAACTGTAAGTTAGTTTTCAGCCTGTAATCAATCACAAGTTATTCGGAAACAATCATAGGCTAAACTACAACTTTCATCAGATTTGCTTCCTGTACAGGATTTTCACATTGAATACAAGATTAGTGAAAGTAACTGAAATTACTTAAATGCAATTGGAATTTAACACTGTTCCTCAGTGTACATGGGTTTACATGCCAACTGCTTATAGTTTTATTAACTATACTTTCCTAGGAAGTTTAATCAGTAAAATAAGTACCACAAGACAGGTCAGACTGAAAGATCAGTGTAACGGTGAAAGAAATATTGTGAGAAATAAAGATTTCATTCTCAGGAGACACCTGAAGTACAAACCTCAAGTTAACACTCCTGTCATGAACTAAGATTCTTCATATCCAGGATGTACCACTCACATTGCATAAAATATTTAGACATCAACAAAGTTTGGGAGGAAAAAAAACAGGGATGAGGAACACAGCTGCATTAGTCTTGGGGTTATTTTAAAGCACTGAAAAACAGAAATCAATTGCAGGAGGACTAGTCAGAATCACATAATTTAAGGTAAGATCACTCCGACTTCCTGCCTAACACACAGGCGCCATTCCATTTTATCCACTCACACCTCTGCAAGACCCATTAAGTAGTTCTGTGAAATGTAGTGGTTTATGGCATCTAGACTAGAGGCCTTTGGAGGTCAAAGCGTAAGTTCACTACTCTCCTAGTAGTTTGCTCCAATGGCTCTATCATTCTTTCTGGCAGCAAGGCCAGACTAATGTCTTATTTGTTTGCTTTCTGCCTTGAACCATTAATTCCTTCTCTGCTGGATTGAAGAGTAGCTCCTCAGAGTCAATTATGCACATGTGTTAACCAAGTCACCTCTCAATACATTTTTTGGCAATCAACAGATCAATCCTGTCAGCCTCTCATTACAAGGCACCTTCTTTGGTGCTTGAACAACTTAGTAAAAAAGGAAAAAAAAAAGTTCTAACGATTTGATTGTCATCCCCACCACCTCCTCCCCCTTTTTCAGGGTCACTGCTTTGGTGAAGCACACAGTTGGGGAATGATCAGCATCTCTGGCACACAGAAGTCTGTACTTGCCTGTATCAAATGGGTGTTATTTCACTAGACCCGTTTCACAGCACGGGTAGAGGAGGAGCTAGAGAAATCATATACTGCGAAGATTGTATCAATTTGCTAACAGTCAATTATATGACTTTACTGAGTGTAAGGAACTTGCATCTTTCTTAGTCACCATCTAATAATTTCTCCAAAAGAGCTAAGGAAAACTTCACTACCTAATCCCCATTCTGCTCAGGATCTTCAAGCAAGAAAATCCCAACAGACCTGTCATTTCAAGCCATGGTTTTGAATTTGCCCTCAGCATTGCCTGCTTCTCTGCTGAATCAACATTAGCAGTAGCTTTAGATTTCTCTCCAGAATACTGATGAACTACTGAACAGCACAGAGTATAGTACTGACGCTCACTGAAGACAACTACTAGGAATACCACTTTCCGACATGTCTCCAGTAACCCGTGATTTCAGATGTATCAGCCTTTTTTTTTTTTTAATTAAATAATTATGAGGTATGCTGTTGATGTTGGCACAGATCAATTATTCATACCATTGTACAGCTCCAAGTCAAACATCCTAAGAAACACATTACATGAACATAGTCACCTGCTGCCGTGTACTCACCTGGTTTCTTCCAGCTGCTCTTTCGTACTATTAACACAACTGAACCCTTCAGAGGTATATATCCTCTGAAGTACACATCAAAACTAATAACTATCCATCTCAAATTTCCCCAAAGACCCGAATTATTCAAGATCACTGCACAAAAAGCATTAATCCCTTGTAGATGTTAACCAGGCACTCCATACGATGAGGACTAGTAGTACTTCCTACTGCTTCTATTCTAGCAGGAGGCCCATTGAACTTCCACCTCCAACCAGCATTTCCATTTAGTGACAATTCTCATTTTGTGTCGTATCTCAAATGCACATCTAAGTTTGCAAAGGGCACGAGGCAGAGAGCTTATGGTCTGCGTGCAGGCCATAGGTTTGGGTGCAGGTCAGTGTGGCAGCAGGAAGGGCTCTGCCCATTATACCACTCAGAAGAAAGTAATTCCAAGGCAACAGTGCAGAATGAGACAAGTGGCTTTTATCAATCCTTAACTTGGTATTTTCAAAGCAAGAAACTTACTCGTCATTGTGAACCCCCAGCCCAGCTACTCAGGAACACTAATACCTGGCTGTCTATCAGGGACACTGTTCTCTGGGATGAGGTCCTCAACATAGCTCCAAGAAGCAGAAACATGCAGCCTATGGAAAACTGGTGGCAGGGAAGGCTACCAGTGGGTTTTAACATCAGAAAGTCTGCTCATATTTATGCATGACCGCTCAAGTGAACTGCGTGACTGCTTTTGTTGATCTGCTCTCAACGATCTATTCTTTCAGTAGAAACACCAGGAAGAAGCCAAGCTGGGACTGTGCAAGAGAAAAAAACACCTCGTGGACATAGTGAATGGGACAGAAAATTCCCCTACAAATTCTGTAAGTTTATTTGCAGTGATGCTCTGCATTGACTTTTCTAGCAGCTTCACACATCAAAGCCCAAGCCACACCACAGTAGTAATTTTGACTAAATCTACTTTAGAAATTGATTAGACCATTGATTTTTTTATAGTTTAGCTAGAGACAAAGTGACCTTTCCATCCCACAAAAAAACAAAGGGAATTAACACATGTAAACAGTCTTCATTTTAAAGGAAGTTTTGCTCCCTTAGAACGAAAGTTCTGCAATACTCTTTCTTTCTTTTTTCCTTGCTGTTCCCAAGAGATCATTTCTCCTTTCCCCACTTGAGCTTGTCACCCTTCTGTCCAAAACAGGCCGAAGGGATGTGACTTCTCAGAACATATACAGAAGAACAGCCTGAAGACAAACACAAGACACAGATCTTCCTATAGGTCACTGGGTGGTAAAGCAATCAGTACCAATTTGTAGACTAACAGTTCTACTTCAGTCTTACCGCAAGTGAACCAGCATCAGAGAGGACAGTTCCCAGTACAGAGATAAGAGTTTCATAAGCACAAAGTTTAAGGATTTCTCTACACAGAGAAAGCCTTTTTTGAGATGTATTCTTTATTACACAGTGGAATAACAAGGATGCTCCATGCGTTTATATTGGTTGAAAATATTTCCCTTGTGAATCACTGCATGCATCATTTCTACCTGCTTCGCGTTCCATTTTGGGCAAAGTTCCACCCTTAGGACCTCATGCCTTCTGGTGCTTCCTACATGGTGCACTTGGGGACGCAGATTACAACCCTCGAGCCGAACAGCTAGATGTCATTTGCTTTTTTTATGATCCAACAGCGTCTGGCAGCCTGCAGAGAGCACAGAGCACTGCAATTGTCACTGCAGCACCCGTTAGGATTACACTGAGCTGGCAGCACTGTGAGGAAGGCAAACAGATGCATAGCCCAATGGCTTTCAAACATTCAGGAGGCAATAGAGGCAAAGGAAAAGGATGAAACCTCACAACTGCAAGTGCAGGTCATTCTCCCACAACAGCTTTGCTCAGTGCAGCACCACCCTGGGATTTGGATGTTGCTGCTAACCACCTGCACCAGACACAGGCACAAACCTCCGATCAGCAACAGAACATCAAACTACAAAACTACTTAACCAGAAACGTTCAAGTTCATGGGGCTGTGTGAGCGAAACATCAGCATACAAGTTCCTCCCGCAGGACGCCCATCACTGTCATCATCTGGAAGGTAAATGCTATTTAGATGTTATTTGTCTGTAGCTAATGATTTTGGCATTCATAGATCCACTGCAGGAGCTGTTGCTATAGCAGGTCTGTGATCGTGGGATGCTGTAGATGTATTTGAATGGTTGGCTCCAAAAATAACCCGAGTCTGCAAAACAGCCATCAGCTTGCCTACTCTTTCTACTCTTTACAACCTTTATTTGCAGGCTTCAACCAAGGCAGGTCTCCACAGTGTTGTGAAGCCTAGTTATGCATTATGGAACAGTGGTCAGTATCAATATGGTTTGTCAAGGAAAGCATCATGATGCCACCACTCTGTACATACAGGGCTTGGTACCACAATGAAACAGAACAATTATTTGCAAGACCGCTGATGGCAAGCAGGCCTTCTGGGTTTTGTAGACAGATAATGCATTTACAAGGTTCAAGTATGTAGAACACAGTACTGTTACTACAACACACAGGAATAGATCTAAAATACAGTAAGCAAGAAAGCATGATTGTCACAACTACCCCAGAAGCCTTTAGACCTGCGGCACTCTGCTTAGCTCATTACTGAGGCTACTGACACAGGCTTTCACTTCTGCAGATTAGTTGCGTTGAGAAGGAAAGGGCCATGGTGACTTGGGGACCATGAGGACAGAGACTTGACTGTCCCAAACCCAGAAAAAGCAAAACAGGCTAAATGGCTCTTTCATCTGTTCCTGCGCAGCTGCTCATATGGCCACACTGCCAGCACACACAGCCCCGACTCCCATCTCTGCTGCTGTGCAGAGTGACCTTGCAGGTAGCTGCCCTGTCAACAGCGCAGAGAGCAAGAACAGCAGTTGTAGGGCAGCTGCTCTACCTCGCTGCCCATTTTTCTTTACATCACCTCAGCAGGACACTGAGCACAACCAGACACTCCAGCACTGGGACTCCAACT